>NW_028188315.1:0-21706 GCF_964204655.1 Triturus cristatus | reverse complement strand
CCCACAGGAAGCGGGTGCATAGGCCTCGAAGTGCGTCGGGTTTCTTCTATCGGTTCCGTGGGGCCTGTAGACAAAAGTGCTGCAGGCGGTCGGTCGGGAAGAGATGCAGTGGATCCAAGAGTGGATCGGAGATGTTGAAGACCTGTAAGCAGAGGGGACAGTGTTCACAGTCACTAGCCAGTGACCAGCGTGGCACCAGGGGGGTACCAGGCGATGTCGGGTGCAAACAGGAAGGAAGGTGTAGCTTGACTCTGCAGCCACGTGGTCCCTGAAGGTCGACGACGTCCAGGAGTCGAGTCACGAGCTGTCCCACGCAGGCTCTCGCTGTCGGCGGTGTCGGCGACTTGATCGAAGCAAACAAGCCTTGGCAAAAGCAATTGTTGTAGGCAAGGAGTTTAAGCTGATGGTTCTGACCAGCAAGGTCAAAGGAACTGCTCCTTTGGAGGGGAGCAAGGGCCAGTCTGGAGCAACCAGACCAGCGGTGTTTGTCGTAGATTTCGTCGCCAAGATGGCCACTAGCCAGCGGGCCAGCAACCGGTTAGGCGCGTCGAGTGGCAAAATGCAGAAGGGCCCCACGCAGATCGTGGAGATGCTGGAGGGCTCACCTTTGGTGCAGATGCTGCTCGAGGGTTGGGCTTCTCAGGACCCAAAGCACAACTTGGAGGGAGCCTCGGTTGTTGCACTGGTCAGCTTGTCGTAGTCGTTTCAAGATGGCTGGCTCCACGTGTCTCGGTGCCTCCACGGGTCTCCTCTTTGCAGGGACTGTGGATCGGGCGGTGAGAGGTCTGGAGGTCCAGGTCTTGTCAGTCTCTGGGCTCGGGCTCCGGCGGGAGGCGGCGGCAAAGCAGACGTTGATTCGCTGGATGGTGCTTGCGTTAGCAAGGTGGTCACTCCCTGACCACAGGGGAGATTTTCTTCAGTCTTCTGTGCAGCAGAATGTCGAAGTTCCCGTCTTCTTCTTAGTTTCAAGTTGATTCCAGGATGTCTGAAGTCTTAGGACACAGCTCCTACCTTTAAGCGGATTCTAGGGGCCGGACTACCTGCTAGGTCCCTCCCTATGGGTGGGACCAGGAAGGGGGGTGGTTACACCCCCAACCCTTTGTCCAGCTCGCCCCAGGCCCGGGACTGGTGTGCCCCAGGACCGGTTTGAACTGGCATATGCACCGAGGCTCCTTGTGAGCCACAGGCATGTCTGGTTTCTTTCAAGCCCTACCTGACCAATACACAAAATCCTGTCTGGGGTGGTGCACGCACCTCCCCTGGCAGGAAACCCTTTGTCCACACCTCCCAAGCTGAAAGGACTCCCAGCAGCAGGAGGGCAGACTTGTGTCTGTGGTGGCAGCATCCATTTTGTGGAGCTGAGGCTATGTCTGATTTTACCCGGGTTTCAGGCACTGTACATGTCGTGTCCCTCTAGAAGGGTGGAATGCTAACCCCGTCGCCAGAATTGGCGAGGGGTTAGTATTCCAATTCGTATGACACCTTACTCGACATGTTTTGATAAAGCCAAACCAAAGATAGCATTTAACCGCGAGGTTCATAATGCACTTAAGAGTATATGGTATGACGATATCTGGAAACAGTAGAAGGAAGTTGTTCCGACCACTGCAGACAGGCTCAGCTCATGCCAGAGCACCATCTCACATGGAACCAAGCACTCTGCCTTCAGGATTGTTAAGGCCTGCCATAGGAGTGACTTATAGGTTACCAGGTGTCCCATTTAAGGTTAGGTATAGGTATACTACACCTAAGTAAGAGGTGATTACACCAACTTACCCCAGCTGAGTGATCAGCCAGTTGTGTCAAATTGTTAGGCCAAGCCTGGGGTGGCATAATACATGCTGCAGCCCTTGGCAGGCCTTGGGTACACCAATGCCCTGGGTACCTAGTGTACACTGGTACAGGGGCTGACAGGGTGATCCAACCAATTGGGTATGTACCTAGGGTACATGGAGTCCATTTTAAAGAGAGAACAGCCAGGCTGAGATCCTGAATAGCAGGATCTCAGGCCAACTAAGTCGAAAAACCAGCTAGACACTAGGCAAAAATTTGGGGGTAACCATAGTCAGATATCCACCTTCCTACACAACCCCCCCCCAAACGAAGGGAGATAAGGCTGACCTTGACCAGGTAAGCCTATATTGCCCAAGTGGCCATATAAGGAGGAACCAGCACTGGCATGGTTACCCCCTGTCTCATGGTCCACTAAGCAATCCCTCACCCTAAGGGTATCAGAGGGTCTCCACCATAGGGAATCTCTACCTTTGGTGTGTCTTGGCAAAGTAAAAGGCTGGTGTTGAGATGGAGTACTGAAGTGAGTGTCCTCAAAGTGAGGCCTCAGCTTCCTCCAATCCCCCTCCACCATGGATGCCTTTCTTTCCTTAACTGAGTTGCACTGTGCTCTCAGGGTCAGCCTCTGGCTACCTAAAGCTGGAGGCTGGGTCCCTTTTGTGGGCTTACTGGAGGGACAGGTCAGGTTTGGGGCCCTAAGGTCCCAGGTTTGCCTGTGCCCAACAGAATCCCTCTGGGGGGGGTCCCTAACTACCTGTAAAGGAGATCCCTCAGGAATGTTTTTACCCATCACCTGACTAGGGCTACTAGCCAGGCAATCCTCATTCTTTTGATGGGGGGGTTCTTGTGGACAGGGGCCCTCTGGGGGTCCACTGGCCTCCCTGACCTCTGCAGCCCTGGGCTGACTGAGGCAGGGTAGAGAGAGGCAGGCTACCTGCACCAGACTGGGTCCCACCTTGGAAGGGGCCACTGACATCAGAGGCTCTGCCAGGCCAGGCCTGGCTACCTCTGGGGCAGTTCCTTCACAAGGGGTGAGGTCAGATCCCTGAGGAGGCTGACCTTTTCCTAATGTCTGGGGAGAGGGAGACTTTTCTTCCTCCCCACTACTCTCAGTTTGTGTGGAGTGATCCATTGTTTCAGGCTTCACTACACCTATGTCAGTCTGAGTATAGGCTGAGACCATTACAGCCTTGCCAACCTTTTCAGGGGGGCACTCAGTTTGTGTTTGAGCTGTGACTGTCACAGCTCTGCCAGTCTCTACAGGGAAGTCTGTCTGTGCCTGGGCTGTGGCTACCACTGCCCTTCCAACCTTTTCAGGGAGGAAATCTATTTGGACAGGGGTTGTGAATGGCACAACCCCCCTACCCTTTTGTGACAGGCCTACCATTTTAGAATGGGTGTCTTGTTCAACTCCAGCCCAAGCTGAGAGTTCTAAGTCATTCCCCAGTAAGCAGTCTACAGGCAAGGTTGGGGACACTGCCACCCTTTTAGGGCCAGTGACACCTCCCCAGCTGAGACATACCTCTGCCATGGGATGACTGTTCTGTTTGCCATCAATGTTGGTCACCTGGTAGGAGAAACCAGGCAAAAGCTGCTCAGAGGGAACTAGCCAATGGGCCACCATTGTGATGCTAGCTCCAGTGTCTCTGTAGGCCTCAGCTTTTGTACCATTGATGTAGGGCTCCTGTCTGTACCTACCCAAAGTGTTGGGACAGGCAGTGAAGTTGGCAAACCCCATGCCACCATCACAGACAAGAGTATCTGCTGCAGGGGAATTGGCTAAGCCAGGGTCCCCCTGTGTTCCCCAAGTAAACCCACCCAGATTTCTGGGGGCACTCCCACCACCTGGGGGATTACTGCTGACAGTAATAGGTGGTGTGACAGGAGTAATTGGAGGAACAGTTTTGTTTTTAGCCCTTGGGCAACCGCTGTCAGTTTTCCAATGCCCAGGAGTTTTACACTCATGGCAGTAGGGCTTTTTGGCTGTGGTAGAGGAGGGAGCTTGGGACCCACCACCCTGTGTGGAGTTTTGGGGCCCTGAGGAAGGTTTCTCTTTTTCTTTATCCCCACCCTTCTCTTGAGGCTTGGTGGTATCTTTCTTTTGGTCACCACCCTGGTTTTTAGGCCTGATCCTGGTCCTGACCCATTTATCTGCCCTCTTTCCCAATTCTTGGGGAGAGGTCAAATCTGAGTCTACCAGGTGTTGATGGAGAAGCTGGTTTTGACAATTACTTAAAATCTGCTCTCTCATCATCAAATTGTACAATCCTGTATAATCAGACACCTTACTTCCCAGCAACCAACCCTCCAAAGCCTTAGTGGCACATTCCACATATTCAGACCAGTCCTGAGTCTGTGTCTTCTGGGTGTCTCTGAACATTAACCTGTACTGTTCAGTGGTTAAGCCTAACCCATCAACTAGGACACTCTTCAGGACTCTGTAATTTCTGACATCCTCTTCTCTAACAGTGAGGAGTCTATCTCTGCCTCTCCCCTCAAAGGAGAGCCATAAGATTGCTGCCCACTGGTCTTCAGGAACCTGCTGCACTTTGCAGGCTCTCTCAAGAGCAGTCATCCATTTGTGGATGTCATCCCCACCTTTGTAGGGGGGCACAATCTTGGACAGGTTCCTATTGTCAAAGACCCTATCTTTGTCCCTAGGGACATTGCTGCCACCAGTGGGTATAGACCCACTCTCTCTATGCTGCCTAGCCTTGCTCAGTTTTTCTTCCATCAGGGCTACTTCTAGCTCCTGCTTCCTGATCCTCAGCTGGGCTTCTTGCATCTTGGCCTCATGTTCCCTCCTCTGAGGGGTGGTCATCCTTCTCCTGGAGTGACCTTGAGAGCCTCTAGAGCCATGGGAAGCATTGGAGTCACCTGAGCGATTCCTTTGCCTTCCAAGCCCTGTGTTAAGTCCACTGGGGAGATCCAGTGGGGTGAACCCACTGTCAGTCCCCAATAGCCTTAGTTTAGCTGGGCCAAGTATAACACTTGGCACTGGGCTAGTTCTCCCTTCATCCTCACTACTGTCAGTATCCTTTTCACTCTCATCCTCTGTGGTAGGCATCCCATCTAAGGGGTGACTATTGGGAAGGGGTACTTCAGTGGCATCTTCAGAAGGGGGGCCTCCTGTTCCTGTCCCTAAGGGGGCTAACTGGGAAGCTTTCTTGAGTGCTCTCTGATTCTCATCATTCTGTAAGAGCTCTCTGAGCTCAGCAGAGTTTGGGTTCTTGGGCTGTTTAAGGCCTCTAAGAGTTGCCAAATGCCTGAGCTCATTCTGATTAAGGGTAGCAAAGCTGGTTGGTGCCCTCTGGGGGTCACTCTCGACAGAGATGGGTACAGTGGACCCCTCTGCCCCGGCCATTGCTCTTAAGTGTGGGTGGATGTGTTGCAATCTACCTACACTTGGGTTTACCTACTAAACCTATCTAGTAGTTGTAGTCAGGGTGTGCTACTCCCTTTGCTCTACAACAACTAAGTTCAGTAGAACTTAAGTATATCTAATCTTGTTTTATATGTACCTACAGGTACCTATGTGATCTTTCAATTGGTAACCAAGAGATTACAATGGTAAAACACAGCAAGCTCAAATCCAACCGCTGCTCACCAATGTGAGAAGTTGGCCTGGTATATGATGCTCACTAGTTAAAGTGATCACCTTGTACCATGCCAAGCAACCCTTATGGTGTGGTTGTAAGTCAACCTTTTCGGACTAGCTGCCCTAGTGGTAGCGTAGGCTAAGCAGTCTTTGAGGCTAAACTCGTGAAGCGTGTTAAGCCAGCTGTTTTACCAAATGCAACCCCCTTTTATACCAATGAAAGGACACCACACAGATATATATTCAAAATATATATGTATTTATTTCTCAAAGTAACCCCTAGTCTCTTTATGAGCACAGGAGCACAAATCGTCAAACAAGATTATCACAGAATACACAGAAGTTGCACGTTATATGGATAGGCCCTGGTGGCCACTCAAACCATATACTAAAATAGTGGTATAAGTACCACGAACAGAAAAGGAAAAAGGCCTAGGGCCTCTAGAATCGCTGGGCCTACAAGGAGCTAACGTCAGTTAGTGACCAGGAGGTCCACGGGTGGCGTGTGCAGAGCAAATAGTCACACGCGTGCTCCCATAGGTTTCAATGGGTGCGTAAAAAGTACAAAGTTACTGCAAAAGGAATCTTCCGGATGACCTAGGAACTTAAGATTTGGAACACAGGCACTAGAGATGTAATACTACACTTGGGCACAGGAGTGCCAGCTTTACCTCACCCACAGGAAGCGGGTGCATAGGCCTCGAAGTGCGTCGGGTTTCTTCTATCGGTTCCGTGGGGCCTGTAGACAAAAGTGCTGCAGGCGGTCGGTCGGGAAGAGATGCAGTGGATCCAAGAGTGGATCGGAGATGTTGAAGACCTGTAAGCAGAGGGGACAGTGTTCACAGTCACTAGCCAGTGACCAGCGTGGCACCAGGGGGGTACCAGGCGATGTCGGGTGCAAACAGGAAGGAAGGTGTAGCTTGACTCTGCAGCCACGTGGTCCCTGAAGGTCGACGACGTCCAGGAGTCGAGTCACGAGCTGTCCCACGCAGGCTCTCGCTGTCGGCGGTGTCGGCGACTTGATCGAAGCAAACAAGCCTTGGCAAAAGCAATTGTTGTAGGCAAGGAGTTTAAGCTGATGGTTCTGACCAGCAAGGTCAAAGGAACTGCTCCTTTGGAGGGGAGCAAGGGCCAGTCTGGAGCAACCAGACCAGCGGTGTTTGTCGTAGATTTCGTCGCCAAGATGGCCACTAGCCAGCGGGCCAGCAACCGGTTAGGCGCGTCGAGTGGCAAAATGCAGAAGGGCCCCACGCAGATCGTGGAGATGCTGGAGGGCTCACCTTTGGTGCAGATGCTGCTCGAGGGTTGGGCTTCTCAGGACCCAAAGCACAACTTGGAGGGAGCCTCGGTTGTTGCACTGGTCAGCTTGTCGTAGTCGTTTCAAGATGGCTGGCTCCACGTGTCTCGGTGCCTCCACGGGTCTCCTCTTTGCAGGGACTGTGGATCGGGCGGTGAGAGGTCTGGAGGTCCAGGTCTTGTCAGTCTCTGGGCTCGGGCTCCGGCGGCGGCAAAGCAGACGTTGATTCGCTGGATGGTGCTTGCGTTAGCAAGGTGGTCACTCCCTGACCACAGGGGAGATTTTCTTCAGTCTTCTGTGCAGCAGAATGTCGAAGTTCCCGTCTTCTTCTTAGTTTCAAGTTGATTCCAGGATGTCTGAAGTCTTAGGACACAGCTCCTACCTTTAAGCGGATTCTAGGGGCCGGACTACCTGCTAGGTCCCTCCCTATGGGTGGGACCAGGAAGGGGGGTGGTTACACCCCCAACCCTTTGTCCAGCTCGCCCCAGGCCCGGGACTGGTGTGCCCCAGGACCGGTTTGAACTGGCATATGCACCGAGGCTCCTTGTGAGCCACAGGCATGTCTGGTTTCTTTCAAGCCCTACCTGACCAATACACAAAATCCTGTCTGGGGTGGTGCACGCACCTCCCCTGGCAGGAAACCCTTTGTCCACACCTCCCAAGCTGAAAGGACTCCCAGCAGCAGGAGGGCAGACTTGTGTCTGTGGTGGCAGCATCCATTTTGTGGAGCTGAGGCTATGTCTGATTTTACCCGGGTTTCAGGCACTGTACATGTCGTGTCCCTCTAGAAGGGTGGAATGCTAACCCCGTCGCCAGAATTGGCGAGGGGTTAGTATTCCAATTCGTATGACACCTTACTCGACATGTTTTGATAAAGCCAAACCAAAGATAGCATTTAACCGCGAGGTTCATAATGCACTTAAGAGTATATGGTATGACGATATCTGGAAACAGTAGAAGGAAGTTGTTCCGACCACTGCAGACAGGCTCAGCTCATGCCAGAGCACCATCTCACATGGAACCAAGCACTCTGCCTTCAGGATTGTTAAGGCCTGCCATAGGAGTGACTTATAGGTTACCAGGTGTCCCATTTAAGGTTAGGTATAGGTATACTACACCTAAGTAAGAGGTGATTACACCAACTTACCCCAGCTGAGTGATCAGCCAGTTGTGTCAAATTGTTAGGCCAAGCCTGGGGTGGCATAATACATGCTGCAGCCCTTGGCAGGCCTTGGGTACACCAATGCCCTGGGTACCTAGTGTACACTGGTACAGGGGCTGACAGGGTGATCCAACCAATTGGGTATGTACCTAGGGTACATGGAGTCCATTTTAAAGAGAGAACAGCCAGGCTGAGATCCTGAATAGCAGGATCTCAGGCCAACTAAGTCGAAAAACCAGCTAGACACTAGGCAAAAATTTGGGGGTAACCATAGTCAGATATCCACCTTCCTACATCCACATACTGAACTCCACTCCACTCCACACACTCCACTCCACAAACTCCACTCCACACACTCCACTCCTCAAACTCCACTCCTCACACCCCACACTCCACTCCACACTCCACTCCACATACTCCACACACTCCACACATTCCATTCCACTCCACACACTCCACTCCACTCCACACACTCCACTCCACACACACTACTCCACACCACACACTCCACTCCACACACTCCACTCCTCACACTCCACTCCACTCCACATACCTCCACTCCACACACCTCCACTCCACACACTTCCACGCCACACACTCTACTCCATACGCTCCACTCCACACACTCCACTCCACTCCACTCCACACACTCCACTCCACACACTCCACTCCACACACTCCACTCCTCACACTCCACTCCATGCTACACACTCCACTCCTCACACTCCACTCTACTCCACACACCTCCACTCCACACACCTCCACTCCACACACTCCACTCCACACACTCCACTCCACACACTCCACTCCACTCCTCACACTCCACTCCACTCCACTCCACACACTGCACTCCACTCCACTCCACACATTCCACACACTCCACTTTACACACTCCACTCCACACACTCCACTCTACACACTCCACTCCACACACTCCACTCCACACACTCCACTCCACACCACACACACCACTCCACTCCACTCCACACACTCCACACCGCACACTCCACTCCACTCCACACACTTGACTCCACTCCACACACTCCACTCTACATACTCCACTCCACACACTTCACTCCACACACTCCACTCCACTCCGCACACTCCACTCCACTCCACACACTCTACTCCTCTCTACTCCACACACTCCACTCCACTCCACACACTCCACTCCACACACTCCACTCCTCACCACACACTCCACTCCACACACTCCACTCCACTCCACACACTCCACTCCACACACTCCACTCCACTCCTCACACCCCACTCCACTCCTCACACACCATTCCACTCCACTCCACACACTGCACTCCACTCCACTCCACTCCACTCCACACATTCCACACACTCCACTTTACACACTCCACTCCTCACACTCCACTCCACACACTCCACTCCACACACTCCACTCCACACACTCCACTCCACACCACACACACCACTCCACTCCACACACTCCACTCCGCACACTCCACTCCGCTCCACACACTTGACTCCACTCCACACACTCCACTCTACATACTCCACTCTACACACTCCACTCCACACACTCCACTCCACACACTCCACTCCACTCCACACACTCTACTCCTCTCTACTCCACACACTCCACTCCACTCCACACACTCCACTCCACACACTCCACGCCACACACTCCACTCTATACACTCCACTCCACACACTCCACTCCACACACTCCACTCCACTCCTCACACTCCACTCCACTCCTCACACTCCACTCCACTCCACTCCACACACTGCACTCCACTCCACTCCACATATTCCACACACTCCAGTCTTCACACTCCTCTCCACACACTCCACTCCTTACACTCCACTCCACACACTTCACACTCCACTCCACACACTCCCCACACTCCACTCCACACACATCACTCCACTCCACACACTCCACTCCACACACTCCACTCCACTCACTCCACTCCACTCCACACACTCCACACACTCCACACACTCCACTCCACACATTCCACACACTCCACAAAATCCACTCTACACACTCCACTCCACACTCTCCACACACTCCACTCCACACACTCCACACACTCCACTCCCTCCACTCCACACACTCCACTCCACTCCACACACCTCCACTCCACACACCTCCACTCCACACACTTCCACTCCAAACACTCTACTCCATACACTCCACTCCACACACTCCACTCCACACACTCCACTCCACACACTCCACTCCCTCTATGCCACACACTCCACTCCACTCCATAGACATCCACTCCACACACTCCACTCCACTCCACACACCTCCACTCCACACCACTCCACTATACACACTCCACTCCACTTCACTCCACTCCACACACTCTACTCCACACACTCCACTCACTCCACTCCACACACTCCACATACTCTACTCCACTCCTCACACACCACTCCACTCCTCACACTCCACTCCACTCCACTCCACACACTGCACTCCACTCAACTCCACACACTCCACACACTCCACTTCACACACTCCACACACTCCACTTCACACACTCCACTCCACACACTCCACTCCACACACTCCACTCCACACACTCCACACCACACACTCCACTCCACTCCACACACTCCACTCCACTCACTCCACTCCACTCCACTCCACACACTCCACACACTCCACTCCACACATTCCACACACTCCACAAACTCCACTCCACACACTCCACTCTACACACTCCACTCCACACACTCCACTCCACACACTCCACTCCCTCCACTCCACACACTCCACTTCACTCCACACACCTCCACTCCACACACCTCCACTCTACACACTTCCACTCTACACACTCTACTCCATACACTCCACTCCACACACTCCACTCCACTTCACACACTCCACTCCACACACTCCACTCCCTCTACTCCACACACTCCACTCCACTCCATAGACATCCACTCCACACACTCCACTCCACTCCACACACTCCACTCCACTCACTCCATCCACTCCACACACTCCACACACTCCACTCCACACATTCCACACACTCCACTCACTCCACTCCACACACTCCACTCCACACACTCCACTCCACACATACTTCTCCACTCCTCACACTCCACTCCACTCCTCACACTCCACTCCACACACTGCACGCCATTCCACTCCACACATTCCACACACTCCACTTCACACACTCCACTCCTCACACTCAACTCCACACACTCCACTCCACATACTCTACTCCACACACTCCACTCCACACACTCTACTCCACACACTCCACTCCACACACTCCACTCCACACACTCCACTCCACACATTCCACACACTCCACAAACTCTACTCCACACACTCCACTCCACACACTCCACACACTCCACTCCACTCCACACACCTCCACTCCACACACTTCCACTCCACACACTCTACTCCACACACTCCACTCCACACACTCCACTCCACTCCACACACTCCCCTCCACACACTCCACTCCCTCTACGCCACACACTCCACTCCACTCCATAGACATCCACTCCACACACTCCACTCAACTCCACACACCTCCACTTCACACCACTCCACTCCACTCAACTTCACTCTACTCCAAACACTCCACTCCTCAAGCACCACTCCACTCCACTCCTCACACTCCACTCCTCACACTCCACTCCACTCCACTCCTCACACTCCACTCCACACACTGCACTCCACTCCACTCTACACACTCCACTCCACACACTCCACTCCTCACACTCTACTCCACACACTCCACACACTCCACTCCACACACTCCACTCCACTCCACACACCTCCACTCCACACACTCCACACACTCCACTCCACTCCACACACTCCACTCCTCACACTCCACTCTACTCCACTCCACACACTCCACGCCTCTCCACTCCACAGCACTCCACTCTACACACTCCACTCCACTCAACTTCACTCCACTCCAAACACTCCACTCCTCAAGCACCACTCCACTCCACTCCTCACACTCCACTCCACTCCTCACACTCCACTCCTCACACTCCACTCCACTCCACTCCACTCCACTCCTCACACTCCACTCCACACACTGCACTCCACTCCACTCTACACACTCCACTCCACACACTCCACTCCTCACACTCTACTCCATACACTCCACACACTCTACTCCACACACTCCACTCCACTCCACATACCTCCACTCCACACACTCCACTCCACACACTCCACTCCACACACTCCACTCCACTCCACACACTCCATTCCACACACTCCACTCCACACACTCCACTCCACTCCACACACTCCACTCCACACACTCCACTCCACACACTCCATTCCACTCCACACACTCCACACACTCCACTCACTCCACTCCACACACTCCACTCCACATACTCCACTCCACACACTCCACTCCACATACTCTACTCCACTCCTCACACTCCACTTCACTCCTCACATTCCACTCCACTCCACTCCTCACACTCCACTCCACTCCACTCCTCACACTCCACTCTACTCTACTCCACATACTGAACTCCACTCCACTCCACACACTCCACTCCACAAACTCCACTCCACACACTCCACTCCTCAAACTCCACTCCTCACACCCCACACTCCACTCCACACTCCACTCCACATACTCCACACACTCCACACATTCCATTCCACTCCACACACTCCACTCCACTCCACACACTCCACTCCACACACACTACTCCACGCCACACACTCCACTCCACACACTCCACTCCTCACACTCCACTCCACTCCACATACCTCCACTCCACACACCTCCACTCCACACACTTCCACTCCACACACTCTACTCCATACGCTCCACTCCACACACTCCACTCCACTCTACTCCACACACTCCACTCCACACACTCCACTCCACACACTCCACTCCTCACACTCCACTCCACGCTACACACTCCACTCCTCACACTCCACTCTACTCCACACACCTCCACTCCACACACCTCCACTCCACACACTCCACTCCACACACTCCACTCCACACACTCCACTCCACACACTCCACTCCACTCCTCACACTCCACTCCACTCCACTCCACACACTGCACTCCACTCCACTCCACACATTCCACACACTCCACTTTACACACTCCACTCCACACACTCCACTCTACACACTCCACTCCACACACTCCACTCCACACACTCCACTCCACACCACACACACCACTCCACTCCACACACTCCACTCCGCACACTCCACTCCACTCCACACACTTGACTCCACTCTACATACTCCACTCCACACACTTCACTCCACACACTCCACTCCACTCCACACACTCCACTCCACTCCACACACTCTACTCCTCTCTACTCCACACACTCCACTCCACTCCACACACTCCACTCCACACACTCCACTCCTCACCACACACTCCACTCCACACACTCCACTCCACTCCACATACTCCACTCCACACACTCCACTCCACTCCTCACACTCCACTCCACTCCTCACACTCCACTCCACTCCACTCCACACACTGCACTCTACTCCACTCCACACATTCCACACACTCCACTTTACACACTCCACTCCTCACACTCCACTCCACACACTCCACTCCACACACTCCACTCCACACACTCCACTCCACACCACACACACCACTCCACTCCACACACTCCACTCCACACACTCCACTCCACTCCACACACTTGACTCCACTCCACACACTCCACTCTACATACTCCACTCTACACACTCCACTCCACACACTCCACTCCACACACTCCACTCCACTTCACACACTCTACTCCTCTCTACTCCACACACTCCACTCCACACACTCCACTCCACACACTCCACGCCACACACTCCACTCTACACACTCCGCTCCACTCCACACACTCCACTCCACACACTCCACTCCACTCCTCACACTCCACTCCACTCCTCACACTCCACTCCACTCCACTCCACTCCACACACTGCACTCCACTCCACTCCACATATTCCACACACTCCAGTCTTCACACTCCACTCCACACACTCCACTCCTTACACTCCACTCCACACACTTCACACTCCACTCCACACTCCACTCCACACACTCCACACACTCCATTCCACACACATCACTCCACTCCACACACTCCACTCCACTCTACTCCACACACTCCACTCCACACACTCCACTCCCTCTACGCCACACACTCCACTCCACTCCATAGACATCCACTCCACACACTCCACTCCACTCCACACACCTCCACTCCACACCACTCCACTATACACACTCCACTCCACTTCACTCCACTCCACACACTCTACTCCACACACTCCACTCACTCCACTCCACACACTCCACACACTCTACTCCACTCCTCACACACCACTCCACTCCTCACACTCCACTCCACTCCACTCCACACACTGCACTCCACTCAACTCCACACACTCCACACACTCCACTTCACACACTCCACACACTCCACTTCACACACTCCACTCCACACACTCCACTCCACACACTCCACACATTCCACTCTACACACTCCACTCCACACACTCCACACCACACACTCCACTCCACTCCACACACTCCACTCCACTCCACTCCACACACTCCACACACTCCACTCCACACATTCCACACACTCCACAAACTCCACTCCACACACTCAACTCTACACACTCCACTCCACACACTCCACTCCACACACTCCACTCCCTCCACTCCACACACTCCACTTCACTCCACACACCTCCACTCCATCACACCTCCACTCTACACACTTCCACTCTACACACTCTACTCCATACACTCCACTCCACACACCTCCACTCCACTTCACACACGCCATTCCACGCATCCACTCTCTACTCACACTCCACTCCACTCCATAGACATCCACTCCACACACTCCACTCCACTCCACACCCTCCACTCCACACCACTCCAGCTATACACACTCCACTTCACTCCCACTCCACACACTCCACTTACTCCACTTCACACACTCCACTCCACACACTCCACTCCACACACTCTTCTCCACTCCTCACACTCCACTCCACTCCTCACACTCCACTCCACACACTGCACTCCATTCCACTCCACACATTCCACACACTCCACTTCACACACTCCACTCCTCACACTCAACTCCACACACTCCACTCTACACACTCTACTCCACACACTCTACTCCACACACTCCACTCACTCCACTCCACACACTCTACACACTCTACTCCACTCCTCACACACCACTCCACTCCTCACACTCCACTCCACTCCACTCCACACACTGCACTCCACTCAACTCCACACACTCCACACACTTCACTTCACACACTCCACACACTCCACTTCACACACTCCACTCCACACACTCCACTCCACACACTCCACACATTCCACTCTACACACTCCACTCCACACACTCCACACCACACCACTCCACTCCACTCCACACACTCCACTCCACTCCACACACTCCACACACTCCACTCCACACATTCCACACACTCCACAAACTCCACTCCACACACTCCACTCTACACACTCCACTCCACACACTCCACTCCACACACTCCACTCCTCCACTCCACACACTCCACTTCACTCCACACACCTCCACTCCACACACCTCCACTCTACACACTTCCACTCTACACACTCTACTCCATACACTCCACTCCACACACTCCACTCCACTTCACACACTCCACTCCACACACTCCACTCCCTCTACTCCACACACTCCACTCCACTCCATAGACATCCACTCCACACACTCCACTCCACTCCACACACCTCCACTCCACACCACTCCACTATACACACTCCACTCCACTTCACTCCACTCCACACACTCCACTCACTCCACTTCACACACTCCACTCCACACACTCCACTCCACACACTCTCTCACTCCTCACACTCCACTCCACTCCTCACACTCCATCCACACACTGCACTCCATTCCACTCCACACATTCCACACACTCCACTTCACACACTCCACTCCTCACACTCAACTCCACACACTCCACTCTACACACTCTACTCCACACACTCCACTCCACACACTCCACTCCACACACTCCACTCCACACACTCCACTCCACACACTCCACTCACTCCACTCACACACTCCACACACTCCACTCCACACATTCCACACACTCCTCAAACTCATAATACCTACTCACCACACAGCTCCACTCACTCCACTCCACTCCACACACCTCCACTCCACACACTTCCACTCCACACACTCCACTCCACACACTCCACTCCACACACTCCACTCCACTCAACACCACTCCACTATACACACTCCACTCCACTTCACTCCACTCCACACACTCTACTCCCACACACTCCACTCACTCCACTCACACACTCCACACACTCTACTCCACTCCTCACACACCACTCCACTCCTCACACTCCACTCCACTCCACTCCACACACTGCACTCCACTCAACTCCACACACTCCACACACTCCACTTCACACACTCCACACACTCCACTTCACACACTCCACTCCACACACTCCACTCCACACACTCCACTCCACACACTCCACACCACACACTCCACTCCACTCCTCACACACTCCACTCCACTCCACTCCACACACTCCACACACTCCACTCCACACATTCCACACACTCCACAAACTCCACTCCACACACTCCACTCTACACACTCCACTCCACACACTCCACTCCACACACTCCACTCCCTTCACTCCACACACTCCACTTCACTCCACACACCTCCACTCCACACACCTCCACTCTACACACTTCCACTCTACACACTCTACTCCATACACTCCACTCCACACACTCCACTCCACTTCACACACTCCACTCCACACACTCCACTCCCTCTACTCCACACACTCCACTCCACTCCATAGACATCCACTCCACACACTCCACTCCACTCCACACACCTCCACTCCACACCACTCCACTATACACACTCCACTTCACTCCACTCCACACACTCCACTTACTCCACTTCACACACTCCACTCCACACACTCCACTCCACACACTCTTCTCCACTCCTCACACTACACTCCACTCCTCACACTCCACTCCACACACTGCACTCCATTCCACTCCAACACATTCCACACACTCCACTTCATACACTCACTCCTCACACTCAACTCCACACACTCCACTCTACACACTCTACTCCACACACTCTACTCCACACACTCCACTCACTCCACTCCACACACTCCACACACTCTACTCCACTCCTCACACACCACTCCACTCCTCACACTCACTCCACTCCACTCCACACACTGCACTCCACTCAACTCCACACACTCCACACACTTCACTTCACACACTCCACACACTCCACTTCACACACTCCACTCCACACACTCCACTCCACACACTCCACACATTCCACTCTACACACTCCACTCCACACACTCCACACCACACACTCCACTCCACACACTCCACTCCACTCCACACACTCCACACACTCCACTCCACACATTCTACACACTCCACAAACTCCACTCCACACACTCCACTCTACACACTCCACTCCACACACTCCACTCCACACACTCCACTCCCTCCACTCCACACACTCCACTTCACTCCACACACCTCCACTCCACACACCTCCACTCTACACACTTCCACTCTACACACTCTACTCCATACACTCCACTCCACACACTCCACTCCACTTCACACACTCCACTCCACACACTCCACTCCCTCTACTCCACACACTCCACTCCACTCCATAGACATCCACTCCACACACTCACTCCACTCCACACACCTCCACTCCACACCACTCCACTATACACACTCCACTCCACTTCACTCCACTCCACACACTCCACTCACTCCACTTCACACACTCCACTCCACACACTCCACTCCACACACTCTTCTCCACTCCTCACACTCCACTCCACTCCTCACACTCCACTCCACACACTGCACTCCATTCCACTCCACACATTCCACACACTCCACTTCACACACTCCACTCCTCACACTCAACTCCACACACTCCACTCTACACACTCTACTCCACACACTCCACTCCACACACTCCACTCCACACACTCCACTCCACACACTCCACTCCACACACTCCACTCCACACACTCCACTCACTCCACTCCACACACTCCACACACTCCACTCCACACATTCCACACACTCCACAAACTCTACTCCACACACTCCACTCAACACACTCCACACACTCCACTCCACTCCACACACCTCCACTCCACACACTTCCACTCCACACACTCCACTCCACACACTCCACTCCACACACTCCACTCCACTCAACACCACTCCACTATACACACTCCACTCCACTTCACTCCACTCCACACACTCTACTCCACACACTCCACTCACTCCACTCCACACACTCCACACACTCTACTCCACTCCTCACACACCACTCCACTCCTCACACTCCACTCCACTCCACTCCACACACTGCACTCCACTCAACTCCACACACTCCACACACTCCACTTCACACACTCCACACACTCCACTTCACACACTCCACTCCACACACTCCACTCCACACACTCCACTCCACACACTCCACACCACACACTCCACTCCACTCCACACACTCCACTCCACTCACTCCACTCCACTCCACTCCACACGCTCCACACACTCCACTCCACACATTCCACACACTCCACAAACTCCACTCCACACACTCCACTCTACACACTCCACTCCACACACTCCACTCCACACACTCCACTCCCTCCACTCCACACACTCCACTTCACTCCACACACCTCCACTCCACACACCTCCACTCTACACACTTCCACTCTACACACTCTACTCCATACACTCCACTCCACACACTCCACTCCACTTCACACACTCCACTCCACACACTCCACTCCCTCTACTCCACACACTCCACTCCACTCCATAGACATCCACTCCACACACTCCACTCCACTCCACACACCTCCACTCCACACCACTCCACTATACACACTCCACTCCACTTCACTCCACTCCACACACTCCACTCACTCCACTCCACACACTCCACTCACTCCACTCCACACACTCCACTCCACACACTCCACTCCACACACACTTATCCACTCCTCACACTCCACTCCACTCCTCACACTCCACTCCACACACTGCACTCCATTCCACTCCACACATTCCACACACTCCACTTCACACACTCCACTCCTCACACTCAACTCCACACACTCCACTCCACATACTCTACTCCACACACTCCACTCCACACACTCCACTCCACACACTCCACTCCACACACTCCACACACTCTACTCCACTCCTCACACACCACTCCACTCCTCACACTCCACTCCACTCCACACACTGCACTCCACTCAACTCCACACACTCCACACACTCCACTTCACACACTCCACACACTCCACTTCACACACTCCACTCCACACACTCCACTCCACACACTCCACTCCACACACTCCACACCACACACTCCACTCCACTCCACACACTCCACTCCACTCACTCCACTCCACTCCACTCCACACACTCCACACACTCCACTCCACACATTCCACACACTCCACAAACTCCACTCCACACACTCCACTCTACACACTCCACTCCACACACTCCACTCCACACACTCCACTCCCTCCACTCCACACACTCCACTTCACTCCACACACCTCCACTCCACACACCTCCACTCTACACACTTCCACTCTAGACACTCTACTCCATACACTCCACTCCACACACTCCACTCCACTTCACACACTCCACTCCACACACTCCACTCCCTCTACTCCACACACTCCACTCTACTCCATAGACATCCACTCCACACACTCCACTCCACTCCACACACCTCCACTCCACACCACTCCACTATACACACTCCACTCCACTTCACTCCACTCCACACACTCCACTCACTCCACTCCACACACTCCACTCACTCCACTCCACACACTCCACTCCACACACTCCACTCCACACACACTTCTCCACTCCTCACTCTCCACTCCACTCCTCACACTCCACTCCACACACTGCACTCCATTCCACTCCACACATTCCACACACTCCACTTCACACACTCCACTCCTCACACTCAACTCGACACACTCCACTGCACATACTCTACTCCACACACTCCACTCCACACACTCCACTCCAAACACTCCACTCCACACACTCCACTCCACACATTCCACACACTCCACAAACTCTACTCCACACACTCCACTCCACACACTCCACACACTCCACTCCACTCCACACACCTCCACTCCCCCCTTCCACTCCACACACTCTACTCCACACACTCCACTCCACACACTCCACTCCACTCCACACACTCCCCTCCACACACTCCACTCCCTCTATGCCACACACTCCACTCCACTCCATAGACATCCACTCCACACACTCCACTCAACTCCACACACCTCCACTTCACACCACTCCACTCCACTCAACTTCACTCCACTCCAAACACTCCACTCCTCAAGCACCACTCCACTCCACTCCTCACACTCCACTCCTCACACTCCACTCCACTCCACTCCTCACACTCCACTCCACACACTGCACTCCACTCCACTCTACACACTCCACTCCACACACTCCACTCCTCACACTCTACTCCACACACTCCACACACTCCACTCCACACACTCCACTCCACTCCACACACCTCCACTCCACACACTCCACACACTCCACTCCACTCCACACACTCCACTCCTCACACTCCACTCTACTCCACTCCACACACTCCACGCCTCTCCACTCCACAGCACTCCACTCTACACACTCCACTCCACTCAACTTCACTCCACTCCAAACACTCCACTCCTCAAGCACCACTCCACTCCACTCCTCACACTCCACTCCACTCCTCACACTCCACTCCTCACACTCCACTCCACCCACTCCTCACACTCCACTCCACACACTGCACTCCACTCCACACACTCCACTCCTCACACTCTACTCCATACACTCCACACACTCCACTTCACACACTCCACTCCACTCCACATACCTCCACTCCACACACTCCACTCCACACACTCCACTCCACACACTCCACTCCACTCCACACACTCCATTCCACACACTCCACTCCACACACTCCACTCCACTCCACACACTCCACTCCACACACTCCACTCCACACACTCCACTCCACACACTCCATTCCACTCCACACACTCCACACACTCCACTCACTCCACTCCACACACTCCACTCCACATACTCCACTCCACACACTCCACTCCACATACTCTACTCCACTCCTCACACTCCACTTCACTCCTCACATTCCACTCCACTCCACTCCACACACTCCACTCCACACACTCCACTCCACTCCACATACCTCCACTCCACACACTCCACTCCACACACTCCACTCCACTCACTCCACTCCACTCCACACACTCCATTCCACACACTCCACTCCACACACTCCACTCCACTCCACACACTCCACTCCACACACTCCACTCCACACACTCCACTCCACACACTCCATTCCACTCCACACACTCCACACACTCCACTCACTCCACTCCACACACTCCACTCCACATACTCCACTCCACACACTCCACTCCACATACTCTACTCCACTCCTCACACTCCACTTCACTCCTCACATTCCACTCCACTCCACTCCTCACACTCCACTCCACTCCACTCCTCACACTCCACTCTACTCTACTCCACATACTGAACTCACTCCACTCCACACCTCCACTCCACACAACTCCACTCCACACACTCCACTCCTCAAACTCCACTCCTCACACCCCA
>NW_028188314.1:0-63010 GCF_964204655.1 Triturus cristatus | reverse complement strand
TAGAGTGTGCGGAGTGGAGTGGAGTGTGTGAAGTGGGTGGAGTGGAGTGTGTTGATTGGAGTGGGGTGTGTGGAGTAGAGTGGAGTGTGTGGAGTGGAGTGTGTGGAGTGGAGTGTGTGGAGTGGAGTATGTGGAGTGGAGTGTGTGGAGTGGAGTGGAGTGTGTGAAGTGGAGTGTGTGGAGTGGAGTGGAGTGTGTGGAGTGGAGTATGTGGAGTGGAGTGTGTGGAGTAGAGTGGAGTGGAGTGTGTGGAGTGGAGTGTGTGGAGTGGAGTGGAGTGTGTGGAGTTGAGTGTGTCGAGTGGATTGTGTCGAGTAGAGTGGAGTGTGTGGAGTAGAGTGGAGTGTGTGAAGTGGAGTTCAGTGTGTGGAGTGGAGTGGAGTGTGCGGAGTGGAGTGTGTGGAGTGGAGTGGAGTGTGTGGAGTGGAGTGGAGTGTGTGGAGTGTGTGGAGTGGAGTGTGTGGAGTAGAGTGGAGTGGAGTGGAGTGTGTGGAGTGGAGTGTGTAGAGTGGAGTGTGTGGAGTGGAGTGTGTGAGGACTGGAGTGGAGAGTGTGAGGAGTGGGGTGGAGTGTGTGGAGTGTGTGGAGTGGAGTGTGTGGAGTAGAGTGGAGTGGAGTGGAATGTGTGTATTGGAGTGGAGTGTGTGGAGTAGAGTGTGTGGAGTGGAGTGTGTGGAGTGGAGTGTGTGGAGTGGAGTGGAGTGTGTGGAGTGTGTGGAGTGGAGTGTGTGGAGTAGAGTGTGTGGAGTGGAGTGGAGTGTGTGGAGTGGTGTGGAGTGGAGTGTGTGGAGTGGAGTGTGTGGAGTGGAGTGGAGTGTGTAGAGTGTGTGGAGTGGAGTGGAGTGTGTGAAGTGGGTGGAGTGGAGTGTGTTGATTGGAGTGGAGTGTGTGGAGTACAGTGGAGTGTGTGGTGTGGAGTGTGTGGCGTGGAGTGTTTGGAGTGGAGTATGTGGAGTAGAGTGTGTGGAGTGGAGTGGAGTGTGTGAAGTGGAGTGTGTGGAGTGGAGTGGAGTGTGTGGAGTGGAGTCAAGAGTGTGGAGTGGAGTGAGTGGAGTGTGTGGCGTGAGTGGAGTGAGTTGAGTTGAGTGTGTGGAGTGGTGTGGAGTGTGTGGAGTGGAGTGTGTGGAGTAGAGTGTGTGGAGTGGAGTGTGTGGAGTTGAGTATGTGGAGTGGAGTGTGTGGAGTGGAGTGAGTGGAGTGTGTGGAGTGAGTGGAGTGAAGAGAGTTGAGTGGAGTGTGTGGAGTGGAGTGTGTGGAAAGGAGTGTGTGGAGTGGAGTGTGTGGAGTGGAGTGTGTGGAGTGGAGTGGAGTGTGTGAAGTGGAGTGTGTGGAGTGGAGTGGAGTGTGTGGAGTGGAGTATGTGGAGTGGAGTGTGTGGAGTAGAGTGGAGTGGAGTGTGTGGAGTGGAGTGTGTGGAGTGGAGTGGAGTGTGTGGAGTTGAGTGTGTCGAGTGGATTGTGTCGAGTAGAGTGGAGTGTGTGGAGTAGAGTGGAGTGTGTGAAGTGGAGTTCAGTGTGTGGAGTGGAGTGGAGTGTGCGGAGTGGAGTGTGTGGAGTGGAGTGGAGTGTGTGGAGTGGAGTGGAGTGTGTGGAGTGTGTGGAGTGGAGTGTGTGGAGTAGAGTGTGTGGAGTGGAGTGTGTGGAGTTGAGTATGTGGAGTGGAGTGTGTGGAGTGGAGTGAGTGGAGTGTGTGGAGTGAGTGGAGTGGAGAGAGTTGAGTGGAGTGTGTGGAGTGGAGTGTGTGGAAAGGAGTGTGTGGAGTGGAGTGTGTGGAGTGGAGTGTGTGGAGTGGAGTAGGGTGTGTGGAGTGGAGTGTGTGGAGTGGAGTGGAGTATGAGGAGTGGAGTGTGTGGAGTGGAGTGGAGTGTGTGGAGTGTGTGGACTGGAGTGTGTGGAGTGGAGTGTGTGGAGTGGAGTAGAATGTGTGGAGTGGAGTGTTTGGAGTGGTGTGTGTGGAGTGGAGTCGAGTGTGTGGAGTGGAGTGTATGGAGTGGAGTGTGTAGAGTGGAGTGGAGTGGAGTGTGTGCAGTGGAGTGATTGGAGTGGAGGTGTGGAGTGGAGTGTGTGGAGTGGAGTGTGTGGAGTGGAGTGTGTGGAGTGGAGTGTGGTTGAGTGTGTAGAGTGGAGTGGAGTGTGTGAGGAGTGGAGTGGAGAGTGTGAGGAGTGGGGTGGAGTGTGTGGAGTGTGTGGAGTGGAGTGTGTAGAGTAGAGTGGAGTGGAGTGGTGTGGAGTGGAGTGGAGTGTGTGGAGTGGAGTGTGTGGAGTGGAGTGGAGTGTGTGGAGTGGTGTGGAGTGGAGTGTGTGGAGTGGAGTGTGTGGAGTGGAGTGGAGTGTGTAGAGTGTGCGGAGTGGAGTGGAGTGTGTGAAGTGGGTGGAGTGGAGTGTGTTGATTGGAGTGGGGTGTGTGGAGTAGAGTGGAGTGTGTGGAGTGAGTGGAGTGAAGAGAGTTGAGTGGAGTGTGTGGAGTGGAGTGTGTGGAAAGGAGTGTGTGGAGTGGAGTGTGTGGAGTGGAGTGTGTGGAGTGGAGTGGAGTGTGTGAAGTGGAGTGTGTGGAGTGGAGTGGAGTGTGTGGAGTGGAGTATGTGGAGTGGAGTGTGTGGAGTAGAGTGGAGTGGAGTGTGTGGAGTGGAGTGTGTGGAGTGGAGTGGAGTGTGTGGAGTTGAGTGTGTCGAGTGGATTGTGTCGAGTAGAGTGGAGTGTGTGGAGTAGAGTGGAGTGTGTGAAGTGGAGTTCAGTGTGTGGAGTGGAGTGGAGTGTGCGGAGTGGAGTGTGTGGAGTGGAGTGGAGTGTGTGGAGTGGAGTGGAGTGTGTGGAGTGTGTGGAGTGGAGTGTGTGGAGTAGAGTGTGTGGAGTGGAGTGTGTGGAGTTGAGTATGTGGAGTGGAGTGTGTGGAGTGGAGTGAGTGGAGTGTGTGGAGTGAGTGGAGTGGAGAGAGTTGAGTGGAGTGTGTGGAGTGGAGTGTGTGGAAAGGAGTGTGTGGAGTGGAGTGTGTGGAGTGGAGTGTGTGGAGTGGAGTGGAGTGTGAGGAGTGGAGTGTGTGGAGTGGAGTGGAGTGTGTGGAGTGTGTGGACTGGAGTGTGTGGAGTGGAGTGTGTGGAGTGGAGTAGAATGTGTGGAGTGGAGTGTTTGGAGTGGTGTGTGTGGAGTGGAGTCGAGTGTGTGGAGTGGAGTGTGTGGAGTGGAGTGTGTAGAGTGGAGTGGAGTGGAGTGTGTGCAGTGGAGTGATTGGAGTGGAGTGTGTGGAGTGGAGTGTGTGGAGTGTGTGGAGTGGAGTGTGTGGAGTGGAGTGTGTGGAGTGGAGTGTGTGGAGTGGAGTGTGTAGATTGGAGTGGAGTGTGTGAGGAGTGGAGTGGAGAGTGTGAGGAGTGGGGTGGAGTGTGTGGAGTGTGTGGAGTGGAGTGTGTAGAGTAGAGTGGAGTGGAGTGGTGTGGAGTGGAGTGGAGTGTGTGGAGTGGAGTGTGTGGAGTGGAGTGGAGTGTGTGGAGTGGTGTGGAGTGGAGTGTGTGGAGTGGAGTGTGTGGAGTGGAGTGGAGTATGTAGAGTGTGCGGAGTGGAGTGGAGTATGTGAAGTGGGTGGAGTGGAGTGTGTTGATTGGAGTGGGGTGTGTGGAGTAGAGTGGAGTGTGTGGAGTGGAGTGTGTGGAGTGGAGTGTGTGGAGTGGAGTGTGTGGAGTGGAGTGGAGTGTGTGAAGTGGAGTGTGTGGAGTGGAGTGGAGTGTGTGGAGTGGAGTATGTGGAGTGGAGTGTGTGGAGTAGAGTGGAGTGGAGTGTGTGGAGTGGAGTGTGTGGAGTGGAGTGGAGTGTGTGGAGTTGAGTGTGTCGAGTGGATTGTGTCGAGTAGAGTGGAGTGTGTGGAGTAGAGTGGAGTGTGTGAAGTGGAGTTCAGTGTGTGGAGTGGAGTGGAGTGTGCGGAGTGGAGTGTGTGGAGTGGAGTGGAGTGTGTGGAGTGGAGTGGAGTGTGTGGAGTGTGTGGAGTGGAGTGTGTGGAGTAGAGTGGAGTGGAGTGGAGTGTGTGGAGTGGAGTGTGTAGAGTGGAGTGTGTGGAGTGGAGTGGAGTGTGTGAGGACTGGAGTAGAGAGTGTGAGGAGTGGGGTGGAGTGTGTGGAGTGTGTGGAGTGGAGTGTGTGGAGTAGAGTGGAGTGGAGTGGAATGTGTGTATTGGAGTGGAGTGTGTGGAGTAGAGTGTGTGGAGTGGAGTGTGTGGAGTGGAGTGTGTGGAGTGGAGTGGAGTGTGTGGAGTGGAGTGTGTGGAGTGGAGTGTGTGGAGTAGAGTGTGTGGAGTGGAGTGGAGTGTGTGGAGTGGTGTGGAGTGGAGTGTGTGGAGTGGAGTGTGTGGAGTGGAGTGGAGTGTGTAGAGTGTGTGGAGTGGAGTGGAGTGTGTGAAGTGGGTGGAGTGGAGTGTGTTGATTGGAGTGGAGTGTGTGGAGTACAGTGGAGTGTGTGGTGTGGAGTGTGTGGAGTGGAGTGTTTGGAGTGGAGTATGTGGAGTGGAGTGTGTGGAGTGGAGTGGAGTGTGTAAAGTGGAGTGTGTGGAGTGGAGTGGAGTGTGTGGAGTGGAGTCAAGAGTGTGGAGTGGAGTGAGTGGAGTGTGTGGCGTGAGTGGAGTGAGTTGAGTTGAGTGTGTGGAGTGGTGTGGAGTGTGTGGAGTGGAGTGTGTGGAGTAGAGTGTGTGGAGTGGAGTGTGTGGAGTTGAGTATGTGGAGTGGAGTGTGTGGAGTGGAGTGAGTGGAGTGTGTGGAGTGAGTGGAGTGAAGAGAGTTGAGTGGAGTGTGTGGAGTGGAGTGTGTGGAAAGGAGTGTGTGGAGTGGAGTGTGTGGAGTGGAGTGTGTGGAGTGGAGTAGGGTGTGTGGAGTGGAGTGTGTGGAGTGGAGTGGAGTGTGAGGAGTGGAGTGTGTGGAGTGGAGTGTGTGGAGTAGAGTGGAGTGGAGTGTGTGGAGTGGAGTGTGTGGAGTGGAGTGGAGTGTGTGGAGTTGAGTGTGTCGAGTGGATTGTGTCGAGTAGAGTGGAGTGTGTGGAGTAGAGTGGAGTGTGTGAAGTGGAGTTCAGTGTGTGGAGTGGAGTGGAGTGTGCGGAGTGGAGTGTGTGGAGTGGAGTGGAGTGTGTGGAGTGGAGTGGAGTGTGTGGAGTGTGTGGAGTGGAGTGTGTGGAGTAGAGTGGAGTGGAGTGGAGTGTGTGGAGTGGAGTGTGTAGAGTGGAGTGTGTGGAGTGGAGTGGAGTGTGTGAGGACTGGAGTGGAGAGTGTGAGGAGTGGGGTGGAGTGTGTGGAGTGTGTGGAGTGGAGTGTGTGGAGTAGAGTGGAGTGGAGTGGAATGTGTGTATTGGAGTGGAGTGTGTGGAGTAGAGTGTGTGGAGTGGAGTGTGTGGAGTGGAGTGTGTGGAGTGGAGTGGAGTGTGTGGAGTGGAGTGTGTGGAGTGGAGTGTGTGGAGTAGAGTGTGTGGAGTGGAGTGGAGTGTGTGGAGTGGTGTGGAGTGGAGTGTGTGGAGTGGAGTGTGTGGAGTGGAGTGGAGTGTGTAGAGTGTGTGGAGTGGAGTGTGTGAAGTGGGTGGAGTGGAGTGTGTTGATTGGAGTGGAGTGTGTGGAGTACAGTGGAGTGTGTGGTGTGGAGTGTGTGGAGTGGAGTGTTTGGAGTGGAGTATGTGGAGTGGAGTGTGTGGAGTGGAGTGGAGTGTGTGAAGTGGAGTGTGTGGAGTGGAGTGGAGTGTGTGGAGTGGAGTCAAGAGTGTGGAGTGGAGTGAGTGGAGTGTGTGGCGTGAGTGGAGTGAGTTGAGTTGAGTGTGTGGAGTGGTGTGGAGTGTGTGGAGTGGAGTGTGTGGAGTAGAGTGTGTGGAGTGGAGTGTGTGGAGTTGAGTATGTGGAGTGGAGTGTGTGGAGTGGAGTGAGTGGAGTGTGTGGAGTGAGTGGAGTGAAGAGAGTTGAGTGGAGTGTGTGGAGTGGAGTGTGTGGAAAGGAGTGTGTGGAGTGGAGTGTGTGGAGTGGAGTGTGTGGAGTGGAGTAGGGTGTGTGGAGTGGAGTGTGTGGAGTGGAGTGGAGTGTGAGGAGTGGAGTGTGTGGAGTGGAGTGGAGTGTGTGGAGTGTGTGGACTGGAGTGTGTGGAGTGGAGTGTGTGGAGTGGAGTAGAATGTGTGGAGTGGAGTGTTTGGAGTGGTGTGTGTGGAGTGGAGTCGAGTGTGTGGAGTGGAGTGTGTGGAGTGGAGTGTGTAGAGTGGAGTGGAGTGTGTGCAGTGGAGTGATTGGAGTGGAGTGTGTGGAGTGGAGTGTGTGGAGTGTGTGGAGTGGAGTGTGTGGAGTGGAGTGTGTGGAGTGGAGTGTGTGGAGTGGAGTGTGTAGAGTGGAGTGGAGTGTGTGAGGAGTGGAGTGGAGAGTGTGAGGAGTGGGGTGGAGTGTGTGGAGTGTGTGGAGTGGAGTGTGTAGAGTAGAGTGGGAGTGGAGTGGTGTGGAGTGGAGTGGAGTGTGTGGAGTGGAGTGTGTGGAGTGGAGTGGAGTGTGTGGAGTGGTGTGGAGTGGAGTGTGTGGAGTGGAGTGTGTGGAGTGGAGTGGAGTGTGTAGAGTGTGCGGAGTGGAGTGGAGTGTGTGAAGTGGGTGGAGTGGAGTGTGTTGATTGGAGTGGGGTGTGTGGAGTAGAGTGGAGTGTGTGGAGTGGAGTGTGTGGAGTGGAGTGTGTGGAGTGGAGTATGTGGAGTGGAGTGTGTGGAGTGGAGTGGAGTGTGTGAAGTGGAGTGTGTGGAGTGGAGTGGAGTGTGTGGAGTGGAGTATGTGGAGTGGAGTGTGTGGAGTAGAGTGGAGTGGAGTGTGTGGAGTGGAGTGTGTGGAGTGGAGTGGAGTGTGTGGAGTTGAGTGTGTCGAGTGGATTGTGTCGAGTAGAGTGGAGTGTGTGGAGTAGAGTGGAGTGTGTGAAGTGGAGTTCAGTGTGTGGAGTGGAGTGGAGTGTGCGGAGTGGAGTGTGTGGAGTGGAGTGGAGTGTGTGGAGTGGAGTGGAGTGTGTGGAGTGGAGTGGAGTGTGTGGAGTGTGTGGAGTGGAGTGTGTGGAGTAGAGTGTGTGGAGTGGAGTGTGTGGAGTTGAGTATGTGGAGTGGAGTGTGTGGAGTGGAGTGAGTGGAGTGTGTGGAGTGAGTGGAGTGGAGAGAGTTGAGTGGAGTGTGTGGAGTGGAGTGTGTGGAAAGGAGTGTGTGGAGTGGAGTGTGTGGAGTGGAGTGTGTGGAGTGGAGTAGGGTGTGTGGAGTGGAGTGTGTGGAGTGGAGTGGAGTGTGAGGAGTGGAGTGTGTGGAGTGGAGTGGAGTGTGTGGAGTGTGTGGACTGGAGTGTGTGGAGTGGAGTGTGTGGAGTGGAGTAGAATGTGTGGAGTGGAGTGTTTGGAGTGGTGTGTGTGGAGTGGAGTCGAGTGTGTGGAGTGGAGTGTGTGGAGTGGAGTGTGTAGAGTGGAGTGGAGTGGAGTTTGTGCAGTGGAGTGATTGGAGTGGAGTGTGTGGAGTGTGTGGAGTGGAGTGTGTGGAGTGGAGTGTGTGGAGTGGACTGTGTGGAGTGGAGTGTGTAGAGTGGAGTGGAGTGTGTGAGGAGTGGAGTGGAGAGTGTGAGGAGTGGGGTGGAGTGTGTGGAGTGTGTGGAGTGGAGTGTGTAGAGTAGAGTGGAGTGGAGTGGTGTGGAGTGGAGTGGAATGTGTGGAGTGGAGTGTGTGGAGTGGAGTGGAGTGTGTGGAGTGGTGTGGAGTGGAGTGTGTGGAGTGGAGTGTGTGGAGTGGAGTGGAGTGTGTAGAGTGTGCGGAGTGGAGTGGAGTGTGTGAAGTGGGTGGAGTGGAGTGTGTTGATTGGAGTGGGGTGTGTGGAGTAGAGTGGAGTGTGTGGAGTGGAGTGTGTGGAGTGGAGTGTGTGGAGTGGAGTATGTGGAGTGGAGTGTGTGGAGTGGAGTGGAGTGTGTGAAGTGGAGTGTGTGGAGTGGAGTGGAGTGTGTGGAGTGGAGTATGTGGAGTGGAGTGTGTGGAGTAGAGTGGAGTGGAGTGTGTGGAGTGGAGTGTGTGGAGTGGAGTGGAGTGTGTGGAGTTGAGTGTGTCGAGTGGATTGTGTCGAGTAGAGTGGAGTGTGTGGAGTAGAGTGGAGTGTGTGAAGTGGAGTTCAGTGTGTGGAGTGGAGTGGAGTGTGCGGAGTGGAGTGTGTGGAGTGGAGTGGAGTGTGTGGAGTGGAGTGGAGTGTGTGGAGTGTGTGGAGTGGAGTGTGTGGAGTAGAGTGGAGTGGGGTGGAGTGTGTGGAGTGGAGTGTGTGGAGTGGAGTGTATGGAGTGGATTGTGCGGAGTGTATGGAGTGGAGTGGAGTGTGTGGAGTGGAGTGAGTGGAGTGTGTGGAGTGAGTGGAGTGAGTTGAGTTGAGTGTGTGGAGTGGTGTGGAGTGTGTGGAGTGGAGTGTGTGGAGTGGAGTGTATGGAGTGGAGTGTGTGGAGTGGAGCATGTGGAGTGGAGTGTGTGGAGTGAGTTGAGTGGAGTGAGTTGAGTGGAGTGTGTGGAGTGGAGTGGAGTAGAGTGTGTGGAGTGGAGTGTGTCTAGTGGATTGTGTTGAGTGGAGTGGAGTGTGTAGAGTGGAGTGTGTGGAGTGGAGTGAGTGGAGTGTGTGGAGTGAGTGGAGTGAGTTGAGTTGAGTGTGTGGAGTGGTGTGGAGTGTGTGGAGTGGAGTGTGTGGAGTAGAGTGTGTGGAGTGTATGGAGTGGTGGATGTGGAGTGGAGTGTGTGGAGTGGAGTGAGTGGAGTATGTGGAGTGAGTGGAGTGGAGAGAGTTGAGTGGGTGGTGTGGAGTGGAGTGTGTGGAGTGGAGTGGAGTGTGTGGAAAGGAGTGTGTGGAGTGTGTGGAGTGGAGTGTGTGGAGTGGAGTAGAGTGTGTGGAGTGGAGTGGAGTGTGTGCAGTGGAGTGATTGGAGTGGAGTGTGTGGAGTGGAGTGTGTGGAGTGTGTGGAGTGGAGTGTGTAGAGTGGAGTGTGTGGAGTGGAGTGTGTGGAGTGGAGTGTGTGGAGTGGAGTGGAGTGGAGTGTGTGAAGTGGAGTTCAGTGTGTGGAGTGGAGTGGAGTGTGCGGAGTGGAGTGTGTGGAGTGGAGTGGAGTGTGTGGAGTGGAGTGGAGTGTGTGGAGTGTGTGGAGTGGAGTGTGTGGAGTAGAGTGGAGTGTGTGGAGTGTGTGGAGTGGAGTAGAGTGTGTGGAGTGGAGTGTGTGGAGTGGAGTGAGTGGAGTGGAGTGTGAGGAGTGTGTGGTGTGGTGTGGAGTGGAGTGTGTGGAGTGGAGTATGTGGAGTGGAGTGTGTGGAGTGGAGTTGCGTGTGTGGTGTGGAGTGGAGTGGAGTGTGTGGAGTAGAGTGTGTGGAGTGGAGTGGAGTGGAGCGTGTAGAGTGTGTGGAGTGGAGTGTGTGGAGTGGAGTTCAGTGTGTGGAGTGGAGTGAATGGAGTGGAGTGTGTGGAGTGGATTGTGTCGAGTAGAGTGGAGTGTGTGGAGTGGAGTGTGTGGAGTGGAGGGTGTGGAGTGTGTGAATTGGAGTGTGTGGATTGGAGTGTGTAGAGTGGAGTGTGTAGAGTGTGTAGAATGGAGTGAGTGGAGTGGAGTGGAGTGGATTGGAGGGTGTGGAGTGAAGTGTGTGGATTGGAGTGTGTGGATTGGAGTGTGTGGATTGGAGTGTGTGGAGTGGAGTGTGTGGAGTGGAGTGGAGTGTTTGAGGAGTGGAGTGGAGAGAGTGAGGAGTGGAGTGGAGTGTGTGGAGTGAGTGGAGTGGAGTGTGTGGAGTGGAGTGGAGTGTGTGGAGTGGAGTGGAGTGTGTGAGGAGTGGAGTGGAGAGTGTGAGGAGTGGAGTGTGTGGAGTAGAGTGAAGTGTGTGGAGTGGAGTGTGTGGAGTGGATAGTGTGGAGTGGAGTGTGTGGAGTGGAGTGTGTGGAGTAGTGTGTGGAGTGGAGTGTGTGGAGTGTGTGGAGTGGAGTTTGTTGAGTGGATTGTTTGAAGTGTGTGGAGTGGAGTGAAGTGTGTGGAGTGGCGTGTGTGGAGTGTAGTGGAGTGTTTGGAGTGGAGTGTGTGGAGTGTGTGGAGTGTCTGTTGTGGTGTGGAGTGGAGTGTGTGGTGTGGAGTAGAGTGTGTGGAGTGGAGTGTGTGGAGTGGAGTGAGTGGAGTGGAGTGAGTGGAGTGTGTGGAGTGAGTGGAGTGGAGTGAGTTGAGTGGAGTGTGTGGAGTGGAGTGGAGTAGAGTGTGGGGAGTGGAGTGTGTCGAGTGGAGTGTGTTGAGAGGAGTGTAGTGTGTAGAGTGGAGTGTGTGGAGTGGAGTGAGAGGAGTGTGTGGCGTGAGTGGAGTGAGTTGAGTTGAGTGTGTGGAGTTGTGTGGAGTGTGTGGAGTGGAGTGTGTGGAGTAGAGTGTGTAGAGTGGAGTGTGTGGAGTGGAGTATGTGGAGTGGAGTGTGTGGAGTGGAGTGGAGTGAGTGGAGTGTGTGGAGTGAGTGGAGTGGAGAGAGTTGAGTGGAGTGTGTGGAGTGGAGTGTGTGGAAAGGAGTGTGTGGAGTGGAGTGTGTGGAGTGGAGTGTGTGGAGTGGAGTAGGGTGTGTAGAGCGGAGTGTGTGGAGTGGAGTGGAGTGTGAGGAGTGGAGTGTGTGGAGTGGAGTGTGTGGAGTGTGTGGACTGGAGTGGAGTCTGTGGAGTGGAGTGTGTGGAGTGGAGTAGAATGTGTGGAGTGGAGTGTGTGGAGTGGTGTGTGTGGAGTGGAGTCAAGTGTGTGGAGTGGAGTGTGTGGAGTGGAGTGTGTGGAGTGGAGTGGAGTGGAGTGTGTGCAGTGGAGTGATTGGAGTGGAGTGTGTGGAGTAGAGTGTGTGGAGTATGTGGAGTGGAGTGTGTGGAGTGGAGTGGAGTGTGTGAGGAGTGGAGTGGAGAGTGTGAGGAGTGGGGTGGAGTGTGTGGAGTGTGTGGAGTGGAGTGTGTAGAGTAGAGTGGAGTGGAGTGGAATGTGTGTATTGGAGTGGAGTGTGTGGAGTGGAGTGTGTGAAGTGGAGTGAGTGGAGTGGAGTGGAGTGTGTGGAGTGGAGTGGAGTGGAGTGGAGTGTGTGGAGTGGAGTGTGTGGAGTGGAGTGGAGTGTGTGGAGTGGTGTGGAGTGGAGTGTGTGGAGTGGAGTGTGTGGAGTGGAGTGGAATGTGTAGAGTGTGTGGAGTGGAATGGAGTGTGTGAAGTGGGTGGAGTGGAGTGTGTTGATTGGAGTGGAGTGTGTGAAGTAGAGTGGAGTGTGTGGAGTGGAGTGTGTGGAGTGGAGTGTGTGGAGTGGAGTATGTGGAGTGGAGTGTATGGAGTGGAGTGGAGTGTGTGAAGTGGAGTGTGTGGAGTGGAGTGGAGTATGTGGAGTGGAGTGTGTGGAGTGGAGTGTGTGGAGTAGAGTGGAGTGTGTGGAGTGGAGTGTGTGGAGTGGAGTGGAGTGTGTGGAGTGGAGTGTGTCGAGTGGATTGTGTCGAGTAGAGTGGAGTGTGTGGAGTAGAGTGGAGTGTGTGAAGTGGAGTTCAGTGTGTGGAGTGGAGTGGAGTGTGCGGAGTGGAGTGTGTGGAGTGGAGTGGAGTGGAGTGTGTGGAGTGGAGTGTGTGGAGTAGAGTGGAGTGTGTAGAGTGTGTGGAGTGGAATGGAGTGTGTGAAGTGGGTGGAGTGGAGTGTGTTGATTGGAGTGGAGTGTGTGAAGTAGAGTGGAGTGTGTGGAGTGGAGTGTGTGGAGTGGAGTGTGTGGAGTGGAGTATGTGGAGTGGAGTGTATGGAGTGGAGTGGAGTGTGTGAAGTGGAGTGTGTGGAGTGGAGTGGAGTGTGTGGAGTGGTGTGGAGTGGAGTGTGTGGAGTGGAGTGTGTGGAGTGGAGTGGAGTGTGTAGAGTGTGTGGAGTGGAGTGGAGTGTGTGAAGTGGGTGGAGTGGAGTGTGTTGATTGGAGTGGAGTGTGTGAAGTAGAGTGGAGTGTGTGGAGTGGAGTGTGTGGAGTGGAGTGTGTGGAGTGGAGTGTGTGGAGTGGAGTATGTGGAGTGGAGTGTATGGAGTGGAGTGGAGTGTGTGAAGTGGAGTGTGTGGAGTGGAGTATGTGGAGTGGAGTGTGTGGAGTGGAGTTTGTGGAGTAGAGTGGAGTGTGTGGAGTGGAGTGTGTGGAGTGGAGTGGAGTGTGTGGAGTGGAGTGTGTCGAGTTTATTGTGTCGAGTAGAGTGGAGTGTGTGGAGTAGAGTGGAGTGTGTGATGTGGAGTTCAGTGTGTGGAGTGGAGTGGAGTGTGCGGAGTGGAGTGTGTGGAGTGGAGTGGAGTGTGTGGAGTGGAGTGGAGTGTGTGGAGTGTGTGGAGTGGAGTGTGTGGAGTAGAGTGGTGTGTGTGGAGTGTGTGGAGTGGAGTGGAGTGTGTGGAGTGGAGTGTGTGGAGTGGAGTGAGTGGGGTGGAGTGTGAGGAGTGTGTGGTGTGGTGTGGAGTGGAGTGTGTGGTGTGGAGTGGAGTGTGTGGAGGGGAGTATGTGGAGTGGAATGGAGTGTGAGGAGTGGAGTGTGTGGAGTGGAGTGGAGTGTGTGGAGTGTGTGGACTGGAGTGGAGTCTGTGGAGTGGAGTGTGTGGAGTGGAGTAGAATGTGTAGAGTGGAGTGTGTGGAGTGGTGTGTGTGGAGTAGAGTCGAGTGTGTGGAGTGGAGTGTGTGGAGTGGAGTGTGTGGAGTGGAGTGGAGTGGAGTGTGTGCAGTGGAGTGATTGGAGTGGAGTGTGTGGAGTGGAGTGTGTGGAGTGTGTGGAGTGTGTGGAGTGGAGTGTGTGGAGTGGAGTGTATGGAGTGGAGTTGAGTGTGTGGAGTGGAGTGGAGTGGAGTGTGTGGAGTAGAGTGTGTGGAGTGGAGTGGAGTGGAGCGTGTAGAGTGTGTGGAGTGGAGTGTGTGGAGTGGAGTTCAGTGTGTGGAATGGAGTGGAGTGAATGGAGTAAAGTGTGTGGAGTGGATTGTGTCGAGTAGAGTGGAGTGTGTGGAGTAGAGTGGAGTGTGTGGAGTGGAGTGTGTGGAGTGGAGGGTGTGGAGTGTGTGAATTGGAGTGTGTGGATTGGAGTGTGTAGAGTGGAGTGTGTAGAGTGTGTGGAATGGAGTGAGTGGAGTGGAGTGGAGTGGAGGGTGTGGAGTGGAGTGTGTGGATTGGAGTGTGTGGATTGGAGTGTGTGGAGTGGAGTGTGTGGAGTGGAGTGTGTGGAGTGGAGTGGAGTGTTTGAGGAGTGGAGTGGAGAGAGTGAGGAGTGGAGTGGAGTGTGTGGAGTGGAGTGGAGTGTGTGAGGAGTGGAGTGGAGAGTGTGAGGAGTGGAGTGTGTGGAGTGTGTGGAGTGGAGTGGAGTGTGTGGAGTGGATAGTGTGGAGTGGAGTGTGTGGAGTGGAGTGTGTGGAGTGTCTGGAGTAGTGTGTGGAGTGGAGTGTGTGGAGTGGAGTTTGTGGAGTGGATTGTTTGAAGTGTGTGGAGTGGAGTGAAGTGTGTGGAGTGGCGTGTGTGGAGTGTAGTGGAGTGTTTGGAGTGGAGTGTGTGGAGTGTGTGGAGTGTCTGGTGTGGTATGGAGTGGAGTGTGTGGTGTGGAGTAGAGTGTGTGGAGTGGAGTGTGTGGAGTGGAGTGAGTGGAGTGGAGTGAGTGGAGTGTGTGGAGTGAGTGGAGTGGAGTGAGTTGAGTGGAGTGTGTGGAGTGGAATGGAGTAGAGTGTGGGGAGTGGAGTGTGTCGAGTGAAGTGTGTTGAGAGGAGTGGAGTGTGTAGAGTGGAGTGTGTGGAGTGGAGTGGAGTGTGTGAGGACTGGAGTGGAGAGTGTGAGGAGTGGGGTGGAGTGTGTGGAGTGTGTGGAGTGGAGTGTGTGGACTAGAGTGGAGTGGAGTGGAATGTGTGTATTGGAGTGGAGTGTGTGGAGTAGAGTGTGTGGAGTGGAGTGTGTGGAGTGGAGTGTGTGGAGTGGAGTGGAGTGTGTGGAGTGGAGTGTGTGGAGTGGAGTGTGTGGAGTAGAGTGTGTGGAGTGGAGTGGAGTGTGTGGAGTGGTGTGGAGTGGAGTGTGTGGAGTGGAGTGTGTGGAGTGGAGTGGAGTGTGTGAGGACTGGAGTGGAGAGTGTGAGGAGTGGGGTGGAGTGTGTGGAGTGTGTGGAGTGGAGTGTGTGGACTAGAGTGGAGTGGAGTGGAATGTGTGTATTGGAGTGGAGTGTGTGGAGTAGAGTGTGTGGAGTGGAGTGTGTGGAGTGGAGTGTGTGGAGTGGAGTGGAGTGTGTGGAGTGGAGTGTGTGGAGTGGAGTGTGTGGAGTAGAGTGTGTGGAGTGGAGTGGAGTGTGTGGAGTGGTGTGGAGTGGAGTGTGTGGAGTGGAGTGTGTGGAGTGGAGTGGAGTGTGTAGAGTGTGTGGAGTGGAGTGGAGTGTGTGAAGTGGGTGGAGTGGAGTGTGTTGATTGGAGTGGAGTGTGTGGAGTACAGTGGAGTGTGTGGAGTGGAGTGTGTGGAGTGGAGTGTGTGGAGTGGAGTATGTGGAGTGGAGTGTGTGGAGTGGAGTGGAATGTGTAGAGTGTGTGGAGTGGAATGGAGTGTGTGAAGTGGGTGGAGTGGAGTGTGTTGATTGGAGTGGAGTGTGTGAAGTAGAGTGGAGTGTGTGGAGTGGAGTGTGTGGAGTGGAGTGTGTGGAGTGGAGTATGTGGAGTGGAGTGTATGGAGTGGAGTGGAGTGTGTGAAGTGGAGTGTGTGGAGTGGAGTGGAGTATGTGGAGTGGAGTGTGTGGAGTGGAGTGTGTGGAGTAGAGTGGAGTGTGTGGAGTGGAGTGGAATGTGTAGAGTGTGTGGAGTGGAATGGAGTGTGTGAAGTGGGTGGAGTGGAGTGTGTTGATTGGAGTGGAGTGTGTGAAGTAGAGTGGAGTGTGTGGAGTGGAGTGTGTGGAGTGGAGTGTGTGGAGTGGAGTATGTGGAGTGGAGTGTATGGAGTGGAGTGGAGTGTGTGAAGTGGAGTGTGTGGAGTTGTAGGAAGGTGGATATCTGACTATGGTTACCCCCAAATTTTTGCCTAGTGTCTAGCTGGTTTTTCGACTTAGTTGGCCTGAGATCCTGCCATTCAGGCTCTCAGGCTATCTGCTCTCTCTGTAAAATGGAACTATGCACCCTAGGTGCATAACCAATTGGAAGTGGATCACCCTGTCAGCCCCTGTACCAGTGTACACTAGGTACCCAGGGCATTGGTGTACCCAAGGCCTGCCAAGGGCTGCAGCATGTATTATGCCACCCCAGGCTTGGCCTAACGATTTGACACAACTGGCTGATCACTCAGCTGGGGTAAGTTGGTGTAATCACCTCTTACTTAGGTGTAGTATACCTATACCTAACCTTAAATGGGACACCTGGTAACCTATAAGTCACTCCTATGGCAGGCCTTAACAATCCTGAAGGCAGAGTGCTTGGTTCCATGTGAGATGGTGCTCTGGCATGAGCTGAGCCTGTCTGCAGTGGTCGGAACAACTTCCCTCTACTGTTTCCAGATATCGTCATACCATATACTCTTAAGTGCATTATGAACCTCGCGGTTAAATGCTATCTTTGGTTTGGCTTTATCAAAACATGTCGAGTAAGGTGTCATACGAATTGGAATACTAACCCCTCGCCAATTCTGGCGACGGGGTTAGCATTCCACCCTTCTAGAGGGACACGACATGTACAGTACCTGAAACCCGGGTAAAATCAGACATAGCCTCAGCTCCACAAAATGGATGCTGCCACCACAGACAAAAGTCTGCCCTCCTGCTGCTGGGAGTCCTTCCAGCTTGGGAGGTGTGGACAAAGGGTTTCCTGCCAGGGGAGGTGCATGCACCACCCCAGACAGGATTTTGTGTATTGGTCAGGTAGGGCTTGAAAGAAACCAGACATGCCTGTGGCTCACAAGGAGCCTCGGTGCATATGCCAGTTCAAACCGGTCCTGGGGCACACCAGTCCCGGGCCTGGGGCGAGCTGGACAAAGGATTGGGGGTGTAACCACCCCCCTTCCTGGTCCCACCCATAGGGAGGGACCTAGCAGGTAGTCCGGCCCCTAGAATCCGCTTAAAGGTAGGAGCTGTGTCCTAAGACTTCAGACATCCTGGAATCAACTTGAAACTAAGAAGAAGACGGGAACTTCGACATTCTGCTGCACAGAAGACTGAAGAAAATCTCCCCTGTGGTCAGGGAGTGACCACCTTGCTAACGCAAGCACCATCCAGCGAATCAACGTCTGCTTTGCCGCCGCCTCCCGCCGGAGCCCGAGCCCAGAGACTGACAAGACCTGGACCTCCAGACCTCTCACCGCCCGATCCACAGTCCCTGCAAAGAGGAGACCCGTGGAGGCACCGAGACACGTGGAGCCAGCCATCTTGAAACGACTACGACAAGCTGACCAGTGCAACAACCGAGGCTCCCTCCAAGTTGTGCTTTGGGTCCTGAGAAGCCCAACCCTCGAGCAGCATCTGCACCAAAGGTGAGCCCTCCAGCATCTCCACGATCTGCGTGGGGCCCTTCTGCATTTTGCCACTCGACGCGCCTAACCGGTTGCTGGCCCGCTGGCTAGTGGCCATCTTGGCGACGAAATCTACGACAAACACCGCTGGTCTGGTTGCTCCAGACTGGCCCTTGCTCCCCTCCAAAGGAGTCGTTCCTCTGACCTTGCTGGTCAGAACCATCAGCTTATCTCCTTGCCCACAACAATTGCTTTTGCCAAGGCTTGTTTGCTTCGATCAAGTCGCCGACACCGCCGACAGCGAGAGCCTGCGTGGGACAGCTCGTGACTCGACTCCTGGACGTCGTCGACCTTCAGGGACCACGTGGCTGCAGAGTCAAGCTACACCTTCCTTCCTGTTTGCACCCGACATCGCCTGGTACCCACCTGGTGCCACGCTGGTCACTGGCTAGTGACTGTGAACACTGTCCCCTCTGCTTACAGGTCTTCAACATCTCCGATCCACTCTTGGATCCACTGCATCTCTTCCCGACCGACCGCCTGCAGCACTTTTGTCTACAGGCCCCACGGAACAGATAGAAGAAACCCGACGCACTTCGAGGCCTATGCACCCGCTTCCTGTGGGTGAGGTAAAGTTGGCACTCCGGTGCCCAAGTGTGGTATTACATCTCTAGTGCCTGTGTTCCAAATCTTAAGTTCCTAGGTCATCCGGAAGATTCCTTTTGCAGTAACTTTGTACTTTTTACGCACCCATTGAAACCTATGGGAGCACGCGTGTGACTATTTGCTCTGCACACGCCACCCGTGGACCTCCTGGTCACTAACTGACGTTAGCTCCTTGTAGGCCCAGCGATTCTAGAGGCCCTAGGCCTTTTCCCTTTCCTGTTCGTGGTACTTATACCACTATTTTAGTATATGGTTCGAGTGGCCACCAGGGCCTATCCATATAAAGTGCAACTTCTGTGTATTCTGTGATAATCTTGTTTGACGATTTGTGCTCCTGTGCTCATAAAGAGACTAGGGGTTACTTTGAGAAATAAATACATATATATTTTGAATATATATCTGTGTGGTGTCCTTTCATTGGTATAAAAGGGGGTTGCATTTGGTAAAACAGCTGGCTTAACACGCTTCACGAGTTTAGCCTCAAAGACTGCTTAGCCTACGCTACCACTAGGGCAGCTAGTCCGAAAAGGTTGACTTACAACCACACCATAAGGGTTGCATGGCATGGTACAAGGTGATCACTTTAACTAGTGAGCATCATATACCAGGCCAACTTCTCACATTGGTGAGCAGCGGTTGGATTTGAGCTTGCTGTGTTTTACCATTGTAATCTCTTGGTTACCAATTGAAAGATCACATAGGTACCTGTAGGTACATATAAAACAAGATTAGATATACATAAGTTCTACTGAACTTAGTTGTTGTAGAGCAAAGGGAGTAGCACACCCTGACTACAACTACTAGATAGGTTTAGTAGGTAAACCCAAGTGTAGGTAGATTGCAACACATCCACCCACACTTAAGAGCAATGGCCGGGGCAGAGGGGTCCACTGTACCCATCTCTGTTGAGAGTGACCCCCAGAGGGCACCATCCAGCTTTGCTACCCTTAATCAGAATGAGCTCAGGCATTTGGCAACTCTTAGAGGCCTTAAACAGCCCAAGAACCCAAACTCTGCTGAGCTCAGAGAGCTCTTACAGAATGATGAGAATCAGAGAGCACTCAAGAAAGCTTCCCAGTTAGCCCCCTTAGGGTCAGGAACAGGAGGCCCCCCTTCTGAAGATACTACAGAGGTACCCAGTTCCAATAGCCATCCCTTAGATGAGAACCATTCTACAGGGGAGGAAAGTGGTGAGGATACAGAAAGTAGTGATGATGAAGGGAGAACTAGCCCAGTGCCAAGTATTATACTTGGCCCAGCTAAACTAAGGCTATTGGGGACTGACAATGGGTTCCCCCCATTGGATCTCCCCAGTGGACTTAACACAGGGCTTGGGAGGCAAAGGAATCGCTCAGGTGACTCCAATGCTTCTCATGGCTCTAGGGGCTCTCAAGGTCACTCCAGGAAAAGGATGACCACCCCTCAGAGGAGGGAACATGAGGCCAGAATGCAGGAAGCCCAGCTGAGGATCAGGAAGCAGGAGCTAGAAGTAGCCCTGATGGAAGAAAAACTGAACAAGGCTAGGCAACCTAGAGAGAGTGGGTCTATACCCACTGGTGGCAGCATTGTCCCTAGGGACAAAGATAGAGTCTTTGACAATAGGAACCTGTCCAAGATCGTGCCCCCCTACAAAAGTGGGGATGACATCCACAAATGGATGACTGCTCTTGAGAGAGCCTGCAAAGTGCAGCAGGTTCCTGAAGACCAGTGGGCAGCAATCTTATGGCTCTCCTTTGAGGGGAGAGGCAGAGATAGACTCCTCACTGTTAGAGAAGAGGATGTCAGAAATTACAGAGTCCTGAAGAGTGTCCTAGTTGATGGGTTAGGCTTAACCACTGAACAGTACAGGTTAATGTTCAGAGACACCCAGAAGACACAGACTCAGGACTGGTCTGAATATGTGGAATGTGCAACTAAGGCTTTGGAGGGTTGGTTGCTGGGAAGTAAGGTGTCTGATTATACAGGATTGTACAATTTGATGATGAGAGAGCAGATTTTAAGTAATTGTCAAAACCAGCTTCTCCATCAACACCTGGTAGACTCAGATTTGACCTCTCCCCAAGAATTGGGAAAGAGGGCAGATAAATGGGTCAGGACCAGGATCAGGCCTAAAAACCAGGGTGGTGACCAAAAGAAAGATACCACCAAGCCTCAAGAGAAGGGTGGGGATAAAGCAAAAGAGAACTCTTCCTCAGGGCCCCAAAACTCCACACAGGGTGGTGGGTCCCAAGCTCCCTCCTCTACCACAGCTAAAAAGCCCTACTGCCATGAGTGTAAAACTCCTGGGCATTGGAAAACTGACAGCGGTTGCCCAAGGGCTAAAAACAAAACTGTTCCTCCAATTACTCCTGTCACACCACCTATTACTGTCAGCAGTAATCCCCCAGGTGGTGGGAGTGCCCCCAGAAATCTGGGTGGGTTTACTTGGGGAACACAGGGGGACCCTGGCTTAGCCAATTCCCCTACAGCAACCACTCTTGTCTGTGATGGTGGCATGGGGTTTGCCAACTTCACTGCCTGTCCCAACACTTTGGGTAGGTACAGACAGGAGCCCTACATCAATGGTACAAAAGCTGAGGCCTACAGAGACACTGGAGCTAGCATCACAATGGTGGCCCATTGGCTAGTCCCCTCTGAGCAGCTTTTGCCTGGTTTCTCCTACCAGGTGACTAACATTGATGGCAAACAAAACAGTCATCCCATGGCAGAGGTATGTCTCAGCTGGGGAGGGGTCACTGGCCCTAAAAGGGTAGCAGTGTCCCCAACCTTGCCTGTAGACTGCTTACTGGGGAATGACTTAGAACTCTCAGCCTGGGCTGGAGTTGAACAAGACACCCATTCTAAAATGGTAGGCCTGTCACAAAAGGGTAGGGGGGTTGTGCCATTCACAACCCCTGTCCAAATAGATTTCCTCCCTGAAAAGGTTGGAAGGGCAGTGGTAGCCACCGCCCAGGCACAGACAGACTTCCCTGTAGAGACTGGCAGAGCTGTGACAGTCACAGCTCAAACACAAACTGAGTGCCCCCCTGAAAAGGTTGGCAAGGCTGTAATGGTCTCAGCCTATACTCAGACTGACATAGTGTAGGAAGGTGGATATCTGACTATGGTTACCCCCAAATTTTTGCCTAGTGTCTAGCTGGTTTTTCGACTTAGTTGGCCTGAGATCCTGCCATTCAGGCTCTCAGGCTATCTGCTCTCTCTGTAAAATGGACTCCATGTACCCTAGGTACATACCCAATTGGTTGGATCACCCTGTCAGCCCCTGTACCAGTGTACACTAGGTACCCAGGGCATTGGTGTACCCAAGGCCTGCCAGGGGCTGCAGCATGTATTATGCCACCCCAGGCTTGGCCTAACAATCTGACACAACTGGCTGATCACTCAGCTGGGGTAAGTTGGTGTAATCACCTCTTACTTAGGTGTAGTATACCTATACCTAACCTTAAATGGGACACCTGGTAACCTATAAGTCACTCCTATGGCAGGCCTTAACAATCCTGAAGGCAGAGTGCTTGGTTCCATGTGAGATGGTGCTCTGGCATGAGCTGAGCCTGTCTGCAGTGGTCGGAACAACTTCCTTCTACTGTTTCCAGATATCGTCATACCATATACTCTTAAGTGCATTATGAACCTCGCGGTTAAATGCTAACTTTGGTTTGGCTTTATCAAAACATGTCGAGTAAGGTGTCATACGAATTGGAATACTAACCCCTCGCCAATTCTGGCGACGGGGTTAGCATTCCACCCTTCTAGAGGGACACGACATGTACAGTGCCTGAAACCCGGGTAAAATCAGACATAGCCTCAGCTCCACAAAATGGATGCTGCCACCACAGACACAAGTCTGCCCTCCTGCTGCTGGGAGTCCTTCCAGCTTGGGAGGTGTGGACAAAGGGTTTCCTGCCAGGGGAGGTGCGTGCACCACCCCAGACAGGATTTTGTGTATTGGTCAGGTAGGGCTTGAAAGAAACCAGACATGCCTGTGGCTCACAAGGAGCCTCGGTGCATATGCCAGTTCAAACCGGTCCTGGGGCACACCAGTCCCGGGCCTGGGGCGAGCTGGACAAAGGATTGGGGGTGTAACCACCCCCCTTCCTGGTCCCACCCATAGGGAGGGACCTAGCAGGTAGTCCGGCCCCTAGAATCCGAATAAAGGTAGGAGCTGTGTCCTAAGACTTGAGACATCCTGGAATCAACTTGAAACTAAGAAGAAGACGGGAACTTCGACATTCTGCTGCACAGAAGACTGAAGAAAATCTCCCCTGTGGTCAGGGAGTGACCACCTTGCTAACGCAAGCACCATCCAGCGCATCAACGTCTGCTTTGCCGCCGCCTCCCGCCGGAGCCCGAGCCCAGAGACTGACAAGACCTGGACCTCCAGACCTCTCACCGCCCGATCCACAGTCCCTGAAAAGAGGAGACCCGTGGAGGCACCGAGACACGTGGAGCCAGCCATCTTGGAACGACTACGACAAGCTGACAAGTGCAACAACCGAGGCTCCCTCCAAGTTGTGCTTTGGGATCTGAGAAGCCCAACCCCCGAGCAGCATCTGCACCAAAGGTGAGCCCTCCAGCATCTCCACGATCTGCGTGGGGCCCTTCTGCATTTTGCCACTCGACGCGCCTAACCGGTTGCTGGCCCGCTGGCTAGTGGCCATCTTGGCGACGAACTCTACGAAATACACTGCTGGTCTGGTTGCTCCAGACTGGCCCTTGCTTCCCTCCAAAGGAGCAATCCCTCTGACCTTGCTGGTCAGAACCAACAGCTGATTTCCGAATCCTCCTGCAATTGCTTTTGCCAAGGCTTGTTTGCTTCGATCAAGTCGCCGACACCGCCGACAGCGAGAGCCTGCGTGGGACAGCTCGTGAGCCGACTCCTGGACGTCGTCGACCTTCAGGGACCACGTGGCTGCGGAGACAAGCTACCCCTCATCACCTGTTTGCACCCGACATCGCCTGGTACCCACCTGGTGCCACGCTGGTCACTGGCTAGTGATTGTGAACACTGTCCCCTCTGCTTACAGGTCTTCAACATCTCCGATCCACTCTTGGATCCACTGCATCTCTCCCGGACCGACCGCCTGCAGCATCTTTGTCTTCAAGCTCCACGGAACAGATAGAAGAAACCCGACGCACTTTGAGGCCTATGCACCCGCTTCCTGTGGGTGAGGTAAAGCTGGTACTCCGGTGCCCATGTGTAGTAATACATCTCTAGTGCCTGTGTTCCAAATCTTAAGTTCCTAGGTCATCCGGAAGATTCCTTTTGCAGTAACTTTGTACTTTTTACGCACCCATTGAAACCTATGGGAGCACGCGTGTGACTATTTGCTCTGCACACGCCACCCGTGGACCTCCTGGTCACTAACTGACGTTAGCTCCTTGTAGGCCCAGCGATTCTAGAGGCCCTAGGCCTTTTTCCTTTTCTGTTCGTGGTACTTATACCACTATTTTAGTATATGGTTCGAGTGGCCACCAGGGCCTATCCATATAAAGTGCAACTTCTGTGTATTCTGTGATAATCTTGTTTGACGATTTGTGCTCCTGTGCTCATAAAGAGACTAGGGGTTACTTTGAGAAATAAATACATATATATTTTGAATATATATCTGTGTGGTGTCCTTTCATTGGTATAAAAGGGGGTTACTATTGGTAAAACAGCTTGCTTAACACGCTTCACGAGTTTAGCCTCAAAGACTGCTTAGCCTACGCTACCACTAGGGCAGCTAGTCCAAAAAGGTTGACTTACAACCACACCATAAGGGTTGCTTGGCATGGTACAAGGTGGTCACTAGAACTAGTGAACAGCATATACCAGGCCAACTTCTCACATTGGTGGCAGCGGTGGGATTTGAGCTTGCTGTGTTTTACCATTGTAATCTCTTGGTTACCAATTGAAAGATCACATAGGTACCTGTAGGTACATATAAAACAAGATTAGATATACTTAAGTTCTACTGAACTTAGTTGTTGTAGAGCAAAGGGAGTAGCACACCCTGACTACAACTACTAGATAGGTTTAGTAGGTAAACCCAAGTGTAGGTAGATTGCAACACATCCACCCACACTTAAGAGCAATGGCCGGGGCAGAGGGGTCCACTGTACCCATCTCTGTCGAGAGTGACCCCCAGAGGGCACCAACCAGCTTTGCTACCCTTAATCAGAATGAGCTCAGGCATTTGGCAACTCTTAGAGGCCTTAAACAGCCCAAGAACCCAAACTCTGCTGAGCTCAGAGAGCTCTTACAGAATGATGAGAATCAGAGAGCACTCAAGAAAGCTTCCCAGTTAGCCCCCTTAGGGACAGGAACAGGAGGCCCCCCTTCTGAAGATGCCACTGAAGTACCCCTTCCCAATAGTCACCCCTTAGATGGGATGCCTACCACAGAGGAAGAAAGTGATGGGGATACAGATGTGAGTGGGGATGAAGGGAGAACTAGCCCAGTGCCAAGTGTTATACTTGGCCCAGCTAAACTAAGGCTATTGGGGACTGACAGTGGGTTCACCCCATTGGATCTCCCCAGTGGACTTAACACAGGGCTTGGAAGGCAAAGGAATCGCTCAGGTGACTCCAATGCTTCCCATGGCTCTAGAGGCTCTCAAGGTCACTCCAGAAGGAGACTGACCACCCCTCAGAGGAGGGAACATGAGGCCAGAATGCAGGAAGCCCAGCTGAGGATCAGGAAGCAGGAGCTAGAAGTAGCCCTGATGGAAGAAAAACTGAGCAAGGCTAGGCAGCATAGAGAGAGTGGGTCTATACCCACTGGTGGCAGCAATGTCCCTAGGGACAAAGATAGGGTCTTTGACAATAGGAACCTGTCCAAGATTGTGCCCCCCTACAAAAGTGGGGATGACATCCACAAATGGATGACTGCTCTTGAGAGAGCCTGCAAAGTGCAGCAGGTTCCTGAAGACCAGTGGGCAGCAATCTTATGGCTCTCCTTTGAGGGGAGAGGCAGAGATAGACTCCTCACTGTTAGAGAAGAGGATGTCAGAAATTACAGAGTCCTGAAGAGTGTCCTAGTTGATGGGTTAGGCTTAACCACTGAACAGTACAGGTTAATGTTCAGAGACACCCAGAAGACACAGACTCAGGACTGGTCTGAATATGTGGAATGTGCCACTAAGGCTTTGGAGGGTTGGTTGCTGGGAAGTAAGGTGTCTGATTATACAGGATTGTACAATTTGATGATGAGAGAGCAGATTTTAAGTAATTGTCAAAACCAGCTTCTCCATCAACACCTGGTAGACTCAGATTTGACCTCTCCCCAAGAATTGGGAAAGAGGGCAGATAAATGGGTCAGGACCAGGATCAGGCCTAAAAACCAGGGTGGTGACCAAAAGAAAGATACCACCAAGCCTCAAGAGAAGGGTGGGGATAAAGAAAAAGAGAAACCTTCCTCAGGGCCCCAAAACTCCACACAGGGTGGTGGGTCCCAAGCTCCCTCCTCTACCACAGCTAAAAAGCCCTACTGCCATGAGTGTAAAACTCCTGGGCATTGGAAAACTGACAGCGGTTGCCCAAGGGCTAAAAACAAAACTGTTCCTCCAATTACTCCTGTCACACCACCTATTACTGTCAGCAGTAATCCCCCAGGTGGTGGGAGTGCCCCCAGAAATCTGGGTGGGTTTACTTGGGGAACACAGGGGGACCCTGGCTTAGCCAATTCCCCTACAGCAACCACTCTTGTCTGTGATGGTGGCATGGGGTTTGCCAACTTCACTGCCTGTCCCAACACTTTGGGTAGGTACAGACAGGAGCCCTACATCAATGGTACAAAAGCTGAGGCCTACAGAGACACTGGGGCTAGCATCACAATGGTGGCCCATTGGCTAGTTCCCTCTGAGCAGCTTTTGCCCGGTTTCTCCTACCAGGTGACTAACATTGATGGCAAACAGAACAGTCATCCCATGGCAGAGGTATGTCTCAGCTGGGGAGGGGTCACTGGCCCTAAAAGGGTAGCAGTGTCCCCAACCTTGCCTGTAGACTGCTTACTGGGGAATGACTTAGAACTCTCAGCTTGGGCTGGAGTTGAACAAGACACCCATTCTAAAATGGTAGGCCTTTCACAAAAGGGTAGGGGGGTTGTGCCATTCACAACCCCTGTCCAAATAGATTTCCTCCCTGAAAAGGTTGGAAGGGCAGTGGTAGCCACAGCCCAGGCACAGACAGACTTCCCTGTAGGGACTGGCAGAGCTGTGACAGTCACAGCTCAAACACAAACTGAGTGCCCCCCTGAAAAGGTTGGCAAGGCTGTAATGGTCTCAGCCTATACTCAGACTGACATAGGTGTAGTGAAGCCTGAAACAATGGATCACTCCACACAAACTGAGAGTAGTGGGGAGGAAGAAAAGTCTCCCTCTCCCCAGACATTAGGAAAAGGTCAGCCTCCTCAGGGATCTGACCTCACCCCTTGTGAAGGAACTGCCCCAGAGGTAGCCAGGCCTGGCCTGGCAGAGCCTCTGATGTCAGTGGCCCCTTCCAAGGTGGGATCCAGTCTGGTGCAGGTAGCCTGCCTCTCTCTACCCTGCCTCAGTCAGCCCAGGGCTGCAGAGGTCAGGGAGGCCAGTGGACCCCCAGAGGGCCCCTGTCCACAAGAACCCCCCCATCAAAAGAATGAGGATTGCCTGGCTAGTAGCCCTAGTCAGGTGATGGGTAAAAACATTCCTGAGGGATCTCCTTTACAGGTAGTTAGGGACCTCCCCCAGGGGGATTCTGTTGGGCACAGGCAAACATGGGACCTTAGGGCCCCAAACCTGACCTGTCCCTCCAGTAAGCCCACAAAAGGGACCCAGCCTCCAGCTTTAGGTAGCCAGAGGCTGACCCTGAGAGCACAGTGCAACTCAGTTAAAGAAAGAAAGGCATCCATGGTGGAGGATGATTGGAGGAAGCTGAGGCCTCACTTTGAGGACACTCACTTCAGTACTCCATCTCAACACCAGCCTTTTACTTTGCCAAGACACACCACAGGTAGAGATTCCCTATGGTGGAGACCCTCTGATACCCTTAGGGTGAGGGATTGCTTAGTGGACCATGAGACAGGGGGTAACCATGCCAGTGCTGGTTCCTCCTTATATGGCCACTTGGGCAATATAGGCTTACCTGGTCAAGGTCAGCCTTATCTCCCTTCGTTTGGGGGGGGGTTGTGTAGGAAGGTGGATATCTGACTATGGTTACCCCCAAATTTTTGCCTAGTGTCTAGCTGGTTTTTCGACTTAGTTGGCCTGAGATCCTGCCATTCAGGCTCTCAGGCTATCTGCTCTCTCTGTAAAATGGACTCCATGTACCCTAGGTACATACCCAATTGGTTGGATCACCCTGTCAGCCCCTGTACCAGTGTACACTAGGTACCCAGGGCATTGGTGTACCCAAGGCCTGCCAGGGGCTGCAGCATGTATTATGCCACCCCAGGCTTGGCCTAACAATCTGACACAACTGGCTGATCACTCAGCTGGGGTAAGTTGGTGTAATCACCTCTTACTTAGGTGTAGTATACCTATACCTAACCTTAAATGGGACACCTGGTAACCTATAAGTCACTCCTATGGCAGGCCTTAACAATCCTGAAGGCAGAGTGCTTGGTTCCATGTGAGATGGTGCTCTGGCATGAGCTGAGCCTGTCTGCAGTGGTCGGAACAACTTCCTTCTACTGTTTCCAGATATCGTCATACCATATACTCTTAAGTGCATTATGAACCTCGCGGTTAAATGCTAACTTTGGTTTGGCTTTATCAAAACATGTCGAGTAAGGTGTCATACGAATTGGAATACTAACCCCTCGCCAATTCTGGCGACGGGGTTAGCATTCCACCCTTCTAGAGGGACACGACATGTACAGTGCCTGAAACCCGGGTAAAATCAGACATAGCCTCAGCTCCACAAAATGGATGCTGCCACCACAGACACAAGTCTGCCCTCCTGCTGCTGGGAGTCCTTCCAGCTTGGGAGGTGTGGACAAAGGGTTTCCTGCCAGGGGAGGTGCGTGCACCACCCCAGACAGGATTTTGTGTATTGGTCAGGTAGGGCTTGAAAGAAACCAGACATGCCTGTGGCTCACAAGGAGCCTCGGTGCATATGCCAGTTCAAACCGGTCCTGGGGCACACCAGTCCCGGGCCTGGGGCGAGCTGGACAAAGGATTGGGGGTGTAACCACCCCCCTTCCTGGTCCCACCCATAGGGAGGGACCTAGCAGGTAGTCCGGCCCCTAGAATCCGAATAAAGGTAGGAGCTGTGTCCTAAGACTTGAGACATCCTGGAATCAACTTGAAACTAAGAAGAAGACGGGAACTTCGACATTCTGCTGCACAGAAGACTGAAGAAAATCTCCCCTGTGGTCAGGGAGTGACCACCTTGCTAACGCAAGCACCATCCAGCGCATCAACGTCTGCTTTGCCGCCGCCTCCCGCCGGAGCCCGAGCCCAGAGACTGACAAGACCTGGACCTCCAGACCTCTCACCGCCCGATCCACAGTCCCTGAAAAGAGGAGACCCGTGGAGGCACCGAGACACGTGGAGCCAGCCATCTTGGAACGACTACGACAAGCTGACAAGTGCAACAACCGAGGCTCCCTCCAAGTTGTGCTTTGGGATCTGAGAAGCCCAACCCCCGAGCAGCATCTGCACCAAAGGTGAGCCCTCCAGCATCTCCACGATCTGCGTGGGGCCCTTCTGCATTTTGCCACTCGACGCGCCTAACCGGTTGCTGGCCCGCTGGCTAGTGGCCATCTTGGCGACGAACTCTACGAAATACACTGCTGGTCTGGTTGCTCCAGACTGGCCCTTGCTTCCCTCCAAAGGAGCAATCCCTCTGACCTTGCTGGTCAGAACCAACAGCTGATTTCCGAATCCTCCTGCAATTGCTTTTGCCAAGGCTTGTTTGCTTCGATCAAGTCGCCGACACCGCCGACAGCGAGAGCCTGCGTGGGACAGCTCGTGAGCCGACTCCTGGACGTCGTCGACCTTCAGGGACCACGTGGCTGCGGAGACAAGCTACCCCTCATCACCTGTTTGCACCCGACATCGCCTGGTACCCACCTGGTGCCACGCTGGTCACTGGCTAGTGATTGTGAACACTGTCCCCTCTGCTTACAGGTCTTCAACATCTCCGATCCACTCTTGGATCCACTGCATCTCTCCCGGACCGACCGCCTGCAGCATCTTTGTCTTCAAGCTCCACGGAACAGATAGAAGAAACCCGACGCACTTTGAGGCCTATGCACCCGCTTCCTGTGGGTGAGGTAAAGCTGGTACTCCGGTGCCCATGTGTAGTAATACATCTCTAGTGCCTGTGTTCCAAATCTTAAGTTCCTAGGTCATCCGGAAGATTCCTTTTGCAGTAACTTTGTACTTTTTACGCACCCATTGAAACCTATGGGAGCACGCGTGTGACTATTTGCTCTGCACACGCCACCCGTGGACCTCCTGGTCACTAACTGACGTTAGCTCCTTGTAGGCCCAGCGATTCTAGAGGCCCTAGGCCTTTTTCCTTTTCTGTTCGTGGTACTTATACCACTATTTTAGTATATGGTTCGAGTGGCCACCAGGGCCTATCCATATAAAGTGCAACTTCTGTGTATTCTGTGATAATCTTGTTTGACGATTTGTGCTCCTGTGCTCATAAAGAGACTAGGGGTTACTTTGAGAAATAAATACATATATATTTTGAATATATATCTGTGTGGTGTCCTTTCATTGGTATAAAAGGGGGTTACTATTGGTAAAACAGCTTGCTTAACACGCTTCACGAGTTTAGCCTCAAAGACTGCTTAGCCTACGCTACCACTAGGGCAGCTAGTCCAAAAAGGTTGACTTACAACCACACCATAAGGGTTGCTTGGCATGGTACAAGGTGGTCACTAGAACTAGTGAACAGCATATACCAGGCCAACTTCTCACACATAGGTGTAGTGAAGCCTGAAACTATGGATCACTCCACACAAACAGAGAGTAGTGGGGAGGAAGAAAAGTCTCCCTCTCCCCAGACATTAGGAAAAAGTCAGCCTCCTCAGGGAGCTGACCTCACCCCTTGTGAAGGAACTGCCCCAGAGGTAGCCAGGCCTGGCCTGGCAGAGCCTCTGATGTCAGTGGCCCCTTCCAAGGTGGGACCCAGTCTGGTGCAGGTAGGCTGCCTCTCTCTACCCTGCCTCAGTCAGCCCAGGGCTGCAGAGGTCAGGGAGGCCAGTGGACCCCCAGAGGGCCCCTGTCCACAAGAACCCCCCCATCAAAAGAATGAGGATTGCCTGGCTAGTAGTCCTAGCCAGGTGATGGGTAAAAACATTCCTGAGGGATCTCCTTTACAGGTAGTTAGGGACCTCCCCCAGAGGGATTCTGTTGGGCACAGGCAAACATGGGACCTTAGGGCCCCAGACCTGACCTGTCCCTCCAGTAAGCCCACAAAAGGGACCCAGCCTCCAGCTTTAGGTAGCCAGAGGCTGACCCTGAGAGCACAGTGCAACTCAGTTAAGGAAAGAAAGGCATCCATGGTGGAGGATGATTGGAGGAAGCTGAGGCCTCACTTTGAGGACACTCACTTCAGTACTCCATCTCAACACCAGCCTTTTACTTTGCCAAGACACACCAAAGGTAGAGATTCCCTATGGTGGAGACCCTCTGATACCCTTAGGGTGAGGGATTGCTTAGTGGACCATGAGACAGGGGGTAACCATGCCAGTGCTGGTTCCTCCTTATATGGCCACTTGGGCAATATAGGCTTACCTGGTCAAGGTCAGCCTTATCTCCCTTCGTTTGGGGGGGGGTTGTGTAGGAAGGTGGATATCTGACTATGGTTACCCCCAAATTTTTGCCTAGTGTCTAGCTGGTTTTTCGACTTAGTTGGCCTGAGATCCTGCCATTCAGGCTCTCAGGCTATCTGCTCTCTCTGTAAAATGGAACTATGCACCCTAGGTGCATAACCAATTGGAAGTGGATCACCCTGTCAGCCCCTGTACCAGTGTACACTAGGTACCCAGGGCATTGGTGTACCCAAGGCCTGCCAAGGGCTGCAGCATGTATTATGCCACCCCAGGCTTGGCCTAACGATTTGACACAACTGGCTGATCACTCAGCTGGGGTAAGTTGGTGTAATCACCTCTTACTTAGGTGTAGTATACCTATACCTAACCTTAAATGGGACACCTGGTAACCTATAAGTCACTCCTATGGCAGGCCTTAACAATCCTGAAGGCAGAGTGCTTGGTTCCATGTGAGATGGTGCTCTGGCATGAGCTGAGCCTGTCTGCAGTGGTCGGAACAACTTCCCTCTACTGTTTCCAGATATCGTCATTGTAGGAGAGTAGGGTCTGCTATCCTATGGTCACCCCAAATTTTTGCTTTTTGCTTCACTGGTTTTTGACATATTGAGGCTGTGGGCCTGCCAATCAGACCCCCAGCCTGCTGTTCTCTCTACTAAATTAAAACTATGCACCCTAGGTGCATAACCAATTGGAAGTGGATCACCCTGTCAGCCCCTGTACCAGTGTACACTAGGTACCCAGGGCATTGGTGTACCCAAGGCCTGCCAGGGGCTGCAGCATGTATTATGCCACCCCAGGCTTGGCCTAACAATCTGACACAACTGGCTGATCACTCAGCTGGGGTAAGTTGGTGTAATCACCTCTTACTTAGGTGTAGTATACCTATACCTAACCTTAAATGGGACACCTGGTAACCTATAAGTCACTCCTATGGCAGGCCTTAACAATCCTGAAGGCAGAGTGCTTGGTTCCATGTGAGATGGTGCTCTGGCATGAGCTGAGCCTGTCTGCAGTGGTCGGAACAACTTCCTTCTACTGTTTCCAGATATCGTCATACCATATACTCTTAAGTGCATTATGAACCTCGCGGTTAAATGCTATCTTTGGTTTGGCTTTATCAAAACATGTCGAGTAAGGTGTCATACGAATTGGAATACTAACCCCTCGCCAATTCTGGCGACGGGGTTAGCATTCCACCCTTCTAGAGGGACACGACATGTACAGTACCTGAAACCCGGGTAAAATCAGACATAGCCTCAGCTCCACAAAATGGATGCTGCCACCACAGACACAAGTCTGCCCTCCTGCTGCTGGGAGTCCTTCCAGCTTGGGAGGTGTGGACAAAGGGTTTCCTGCCAGGGGAGGTGCATGCACCACCCCAGACAGGATTTTGTGTATTGGTCAGGTAGGGCTTGAAAGAAACCAGACATGCCTGTGGCTCACAAGGAGCCTCGGTGCATATGCCAGTTCAAACCGGTCCTGGGGCACACCAGTCCCGGGCCTGGGGCGAGCTGGACAAAGGATTGGGGGTGTAACCACCCCCCTTCCTGGTCCCACCCATAGGGAGGGACCTAGCAGGTAGTCCGGCCCCTAGAATCCGAATAAAGGTAGGAGCTGTGTCCTAAGACTTCAGACATCCTGGAATCAACTTGAAACTAAGAAGAAGACGGGAACTTCGACATTCTGCTGCACAGAAGACTGAAGAAAATCTCCCCTGTGGTCAGGGAGTGACCACCTTGCTAACGCAAGCACCATCCAGCGAATCACCGTCTGCTTTGCCGCCGCCTCCCGCCGGAGCCCGAGCCCAGAGACTGACAAGACCTGGACCTCCAGACCTCTCACCGCCCGATCCACAGTCCCTGCAAAGAGGAGACCCGTGGAGGCACCGAGACACGTGGAGCCAGCCATCTTGGAACGACTACGACAAGCTGACCAGTGCAACAACCGAGGCTCCCTCCAAGTTGTGCTTTGGGTCCTGAGAAGCCCAACCCTCGAGCAGCATCTGCACCAAAGGTGAGCCCTCCAGCATCTCCACGATCTGCGTGGGGCCCTTCTGCATTTTGCCACTCGACGCGCCTAACCGGTTGCTGGCCCGCTGGCTAGTGGCCATCTTGGCGACGAAATCTACGACAAACACCGCTGGTCTGGTTGCTCCAGACTGGCCCTTGTTCCCCTCCAAAGGAGCAATCCCTCTGACCTTGCTGGTCAGAACCAACAGCTGATTTCCGAATCCTCCTGCAATTGCTTTTGCCAAGGCTTGTTTGCTTCGATCAAGTCGCCGACACCGCCGACAGCGAGAGCCTGCGTGGGACAGCTCGTGAGCCGACTCCTGGACGTCGTCGACCTTCAGGGACCACGTGGCTGCGGAGACAAGCTACCCCTCATCACCTGTTTGCACCCGACATCGCCTGGTACCCACCTGGTGCCACGCTGGTCACTGGCTAGTGACTGTGAACACTGTCCCCTCTGCTTACAGGTCTTCAACATCTCCGATCCACTCTTGGATCCACTGCATCTCTTCCCGACCGACCGCCTGCAGCATCTTTGTCCCAGGCTCAACGGAACAGATAGAAGAAACCCGACGCACTTTGAGGCCTATGCACCCGCTTCCTGTGGGTGAGGTAAAGCTGGTACTCCGGTGCCCATGTGTAGTAATACATCTCTAGTGCCTGTGTTCCAAATCTTAAGTTCCTAGGTCATCCGGAAGATTCCTTTTGCAGTAACTTTGTACTTTTTACGCACCCATTGAAACCTATGGGAGCCCGCGTGTGACTATTTGCTCTGCACACGCCACCCGTGGACCTCCTGGTCACTAACTGTTGTTAGCTCCTCGTAGGCCCAGCGATTCTAGAGGCCCTAGGCCTTTTCCCTTTTCTGTTCGCGGTACTTATACCACTATTTTAGTATATGGTTCGAGTGGCCACCAGGGCCTATCCATATAAAGTGCAACTTCTGTGTATTCTGTGATAATCTTGTTTGACGATTTGTGCTCCTGTGCTCATAAAGAGACTAGGGGTTACTTTGATAAATAAATACATATATATTTTGAATATATATCTGTGTGGTGTCCTTTCATTGGTATAAAAGGGGGTTGCATTTGGTAAAACAGCTGGCTTAACACGCATCACGAGTTTAGCCTCAAAGACTGCTTAGCCTACGCTACCACTAGGGCAGCTAGTCCGAAAAGGTTGACTTACAACCACACCATAAGGGTTGCTTGGCATGGTACAAGGTGATCACTTTAACTAGTGAGCATCATATACCAGGCCAACTTCTCACATTGGTGAGCAGCGGTTGGATTTGAGCTTGCTGTGTTTTACCATTGTAATCTCTTGGTTACCAATTGAAAGATCACATAGGTACCTGTAGGTACATATAAAACAAGATTAGATATACTTAAGTTCTACTGAACTTAGTTGTTGTAGAGCAAAGGGAGTAGCACACCCTGACTACAACTACTAGATAGGTTTAGTAGGTAAACCCAAGTGTAGGTAGATTGCAACACATCCACCCACACTTAAGAGCAATGGCCGGGGCAGAGGGGTCCACTGTACCCATCTCTGTTGAGAGTGACCCCCAGAGGGCACCATCCAGCTTTGCTACCCTTAATCAGAATGAGCTCAGGCATTTGGCAACTCTTAGAGGCCTTAAACAGCCCAAGAACCCAAACTCTGCTGAGCTCAGAGAGCTCTTACAGAATGATGAGAATCAGAGAGCACTCAAGAAAGCTTCCCAGTTAGCCCCCTTAGGGACAGGAACAGGAGGCCCCCCTTCTAAAGATGCCACTGAAGTACCCCTTCCCAATAGTCACCCCTTAGATGGGATGCCTACCACAGAGGATGAGAGTGAAAAGGATACTGACAGTAGTGAGGATGAAGGGAGAACTAGCCCAGTGCCAAGTGTTATACTTGGCCCAGCTAAACCAAGGCTATTGGGGACTGACAGTGGGTTCAACCCACTGGATCTCCCCAGTGGACTTAACACAGGGCTGGGAAGGCAAAGGAATCGCTCAGGTGACTCCAATGCTTCCCATGGCTCTAGAGGCTCTCAAGGTCACTCCAGGAGAAGGATGACCACCCCTCAGAGGAGGGAACATGAGGCCAAGATGCAAGAGGCTCAGCTGAGGATCAGGAAGCAGGAGCTAGAAGTAGCCCTGATGGAAGAGAAACTTAGCAAGGCTAGACAGCATAAAGAGAGTGGGTCTATACCCACTGGTGGCAGCATTGTCCCTAAGGACAAAGATAGGGTTTTCGACAATAGAAACCTGTCTAAGGTTGTGCCCCCCTACAAAAGTGGGGATGACATCCACAAGTGGATAACTGCTCTTGAGAGAGCCTGCAAAGTACAGCAGGTTCCTGAAGATCAGTGGGCAGCAATCCTCTGGCTCTCCTTTGAAGGAAGAGGCAGAGACAGACTCCTCACTGTTAGAGAAGAGGATGTCAGGAACTACAGAGTCCTGAAGAGTGTTCTAGTTGATGGGTTAGGCTTAACCACTGAGCAGTACAGGTTAATGTTCAGAGACACCCAAAAGACACAGACTCAGGACTGGTCTGAATACATTGAATGTGCCACTAAGGCTTTGGAGGGTTGGTTGCTGGGAAGTAAGGTATCTGATTTTACAGGATTGTATAATTTGATGATGAGAGAACAGATTTTAAATAACTGTCAAAACCAGCAACTGCATCAACACTTGGTTGACTCTGATCTGACCTCTCCCCAAGAATTGGGAAAGAAGGCAGACAAATGGGTCAGAACCAGGGTTAAGCAAAAGAACCAGAACCAGGGCCAAGGGGGTGATCAGAAGAAAACAGACCAAAAGGGTGGAGATCAGAAACCTAAAGACCAGAAGTCTTCAACAGGGCCCCAAACTACTGCTAAGGAGGGTGGGTCCCAACAGTCCAAGAAGAAGAAAGAAGGTCAGAAGAAACCCTGGTGCAATCATTGTAAAAATACAACTCACTGGACTAGTGATTGCAAAAAGGGTGGAGCCCCCAACACTGTTGCCCCTAAGGCACCTGCTCCCAGTACTACTGTTAGCAGTGTTGGTCCCCAGACAAAGGGTGTAGTGGGAATCACTATGGGAACTGAAGGAGATTCTGACTTAGACAGAACCCTTACACAGGCAGTCTTGATCTGTGATGGGGACATTGATTTGTCCCTGACTGTGAGCCCCAGTAACCTGGGCAAGTACAGACAGACTCCTTTAATTAATGACAAAGTGGCTCAAGCCTACAGGGACACATGTGCCAGTGTCACTATGGTGACACCAGGCTTTGTGGACCCTGGACAGTACATACCAGGTGAGAACTACCTGGTGACCAATGCCAGCAATGCCACTACTTCACATAGTGTGGCAGTTGTTAACTTCTCATGGGGAGGGGTAACTGGCCTCAAAAGGGTTGTGGTTAGTGCAGACCTCCCAGTAGAATGTTTGTTGGGCAATGACCTAGAGAGTTCTCTATGGTCAGAAGTGGAGTACAGGACTCATGCAGAGATGTTAGGTATATCATCACATGTCCTTGCTGTGACCAGGTCACAGGCCAAAAAGTGCCTCACTGAACCTCAGGTCTTGGATCCTGGAACAATGGACCAAGCACCTACCAAGAAGAAGAACAGGAGGGTCAAGGCTGTGCCTTCCCCCCTGCCTCAGAGTGATGATCAGCCTTCCCAGGAAGCTGATCTAGAGGACCCTGAAGGAACTGTCCCTGAAGAGCTTGAACCTGATCAGGTTGAGTTTCTGGGGACAGGGGGACCTTCAAGGGCTGACTTGAGGCAGGCTCAGTTATCCTGTCCCTCTCTTGAACCCCTCAGACAGCTGGCTGCTGCTGAGGCTGCTGGGAATGCTCAAGGTACCCATAAAGTGTATTGGGATGAAGGGCTCCTTTATTCAGAGGCTAGAGACCCCAAGCCTGGTGCAACCAGGAGGTTGGTTATACCTCTGCAATTTAGGGGCTTCCTTCTTACCTTGGCCCATGATATTCCTTTAGCAGGACACCTAGGCCAGAACAAGACCTGGGACAGACTTGTCCCTCACTTTCACTGGCCTCATATGAATGAAGATACAAAGGAGTTTTGTCGCTCCTGTGTTACCTGCCAAGCCAGTGGCAAATCAGGTGGCACAACAAAGGCCCCCCTGATACCACTACCTGTGGTGGGGGTTCCCTTTGAAAGAGTGGGAATAGACATAGTGGGTCCCATGGATCCTCCCACTGCATCTGGGCACAGATTTATACTGGTGGTAGTGGATCATGCCACCAGGTATCCAGAGGCAATTCCCCTTAGGACCACTACAGCACCTGTTGTGGCCAGGGCTGTAGGAGAGTAGGGTCTGCTATCCTATGGTCACCCCAAATTTTTGCTTTTTGCTTCACTGGTTTTTGACATATTGAGGCTGTGGGCCTGCCAATCAGACCCCCAGCCTGCTGTTCTCTCTACTAAATTAAAACTATGCACCCTAGGTGCATAACCAATTGGAAGTGGATCACCCTGTCAGCCCCTGTACCAGTGTACACTAGGTACCCAGGGCATTGGTGTACCCAAGGCCTGCCAGGGGCTGCAGCATGTATTATGCCACCCCAGGCTTGGCCTAACAATCTGACACAACTGGCTGATCACTCAGCTGGGGTAAGTTGGTGTAATCACCTCTTACTTAGGTGTAGTATACCTATACCTAACCTTAAATGGGACACCTGGTAACCTCTAAGTCACTCCTATGGCAGGCCTTAACAATCCTGAAGGCAGAGTGCTTGGTTCCATGTGAGATGGTGCTCTGGCATGAGCTGAGCCTGTCTGCAGTGGTCGGAACAACTTCCTTCTACTGTTTCCAGATATCGTCATACCATATACTCTTAAGTGCATTATGAACCTCGCGGTTAAATGCTATCTTTGGTTTGGCTTTATCAAAACATGTCGAGTAAGGTGTCATACGAATTGGAATACTAACCCCTCGCCAATTCTGGCGACGGGGTTAGCATTCCACCCTTCTAGAGGGACACGACATGTACAGTACCTGAAACCCGGGTAAAATCAGACATAGCCTCAGCTCCACAAAATGGATGCTGCCACCACAGACACAAGTCTGCCCTCCTGCTGCTGGGAGTCCTTCCAGCTTGGGAGGTGTGGACAAAGGGTTTCCTGCCAGGGGAGGTGCGTGCACCACCCCAGACAGGATTTTGTGTATTGGTCAGGTAGGGCTTGAAAGAAACCAGACATGCCTGTGGCTCACAAGGAGCCTCGGTGCATATGCCAGTTCAAACCGGTCCTGGGGCACACCAGTCCCGGGCCTGGGGCGAGCTGGACAAAGGATTGGGGGTGTAACCACCCCCCTTCCTGGTCCCACCCATAGGGAGGGACCTAGCAGGTAGTCCGGCCCCTAGAATCCGCTTAAAGGTAGGAGCTGTGTCCTAAGACTTCAGACATCCTGGAATCAACTTGAAACTAAGAAGAAGACGGGAACTTCGACATTCTGCTGCACAGAAGACTGAAGAAAATCTCCCCTGTGGTCAGGGAGTGACCACCTTGCTAACGCAAGCACCATCCAGCGAATCACCGTCTGCTTTGCCGCCGCCTCCCGCCGGAGCCCGAGCCCAGAGACTGACAAGACCTGGACCTCCAGACCTCTCACCGCCCGATCCACAGTCCCTGAAAAGAGGAGACCCGTGGAGGCACCGAGACACGTGGAGCCAGCCATCTTGGAACGACTACGACAAGCTGACCAGTGCAACAACCGAGGCTCCCTCCAAGTTGTGCTTTGGGTCCTGAGAAGCCCAACCCTCGAGCAGCATCTGCACCAAAGGTGAGCCCTCCAGCATCTCCACGATCTGCGTGGGGCCCTTCTGCATTTTGCCACTCGACGCGCCTAACCGGTTGCTGGCCCGCTGGCTAGTGGCCATCTTGGCGACGAAATCTACGACAAACACCGCTGGTCTGGTTGCTCCAGACTGGCCCTTGCTCCCCTCCAAAGGAGCAATCCCTCTGACCTTGCTGGTCAGAACCAACAGCTGATTTCCGAATCCTCCTGCAATTGCTTTTGCCAAGGCTTGTTTGCTTCGATCAAGTCGCCGACACCGCCGACAGCGAGAGCCTGCGTGGGACAGCTCGTGAGCCGACTCCTGGACGTCGTCGACCTTCAGGGACCACGTGGCTGCGGAGACAAGCTACCCCTCATCACCTGTTTGCACCCGACATCGCCTGGTACCCACCTGGTGCCACGCTGGTCACTGGCTAGTGACTGTGAACACTGTCCCCTCTGCTTACAGGTCTTCAACATCTCCGATCCACTCTTGGACCCACTGCATCTCTTCCCGACCGACCGCCTGCAGCATCTTTGTCCCAGGCTCAACGGAACAGATAGAAGAAACCCGACGCACTTTGAGGCCTATGCACCCGCTTCCTGTGGGTGAGGTAAAGCTGGCACTCCGGTGCCCATGTGTAGTAATACATCTCTAGTGCCTGTGTTCCAAATCTTAAGTTCCTAGGTCATCCGGAAGATTCCTTTTGCAGTAACTTTGTACTTTTTACGCACCCATTGAAACCTATGGGAGCCCGCGTGTGACTATTTGCTCTGCACACGCCACCCGTGGACCTCCTGGTCACTAACTGACGTTAGCTCCTTGTAGGCCCAGCGATTCTAGAGGCCCTAGGCCTTTTCCCTTTTCTGTTCGTGGTACTTATACCACTATTTTAGTATATGGTTCGAGTGGCCACCAGGGCCTATCCATATAAAGTGCAACTTCTGTGTATTCTGTGATAATCTTGTTTGACGATTTGTGCTCCTGTGCTCATAAAGAGACTAGGGGTTACTTTGAGAAATAAATACATATATATTTTGAATATATATCTGTGTGGTGTCCTTTCATTGGTATAAAAGGGGGTTACTATTGGTAAAACAGCTTGCTTAACACGCATCACGAGTTTAGCCTCAAAGACTGCTTAGCCTACGCTACCACTAGGGCAGCTAGTCCAAAAAGGTTGACTTACAACCACACCATAAGGGTTGCTTGGCATGGTACAAGGTGGTCACTAGAACTAGTGAACAGCATATACCAGGCCAACTTCTCACATTGGTGAGCAGCGGTTGGATTTGAGCTTGCTGTGTTTTACCATTGTAATCTCTTGGTTACCAATTGAAAGATCACATAGGTACCTGTAGGTACATATAAAACAAGATTAGATATACTTAAGTTCTACTGAACTTAGTTGTTGTAGAGCAAAGGGAGTAGCACACCCTGACTACAACTACTAGATAGGTTTAGTAGGTAAACCCAAGTGTAGGTAGATTGCAACACATCCACCCACACTTAAGAGCAATGGCCGGGGCAGAGGGGTCCACTGTACCCATCTCTGTTGAGAGTGACCCCCAGAGGGCACCATCCAGCTTTGCTACCCTTAATCAGAATGAGCTCAGGCATTTGGCAACTCTTAGAGGCCTTAAACAGCCCAAGAACCCAAACTCTGCTGAGCTCAGAGAGCTCTTACAGAATGATGAGAATCAGAGAGCACTCAAGAAAGCTTCCCAGTTAGCCCCCTTAGGGACAGGAACAGAAGGCCCCCCTTCTAAAGATGCCACTGAAGTACCCCTTCCCAATAGTCACCCCTTAGATGGGATGCCTACCACAGAGGATGAGAGTGAAAAGGATACTGACAGTAGTGAGGATGAAGGGAGAACTAGCCCAGTGCCAAGTATTATACTTGGCCCAGCTAAACCAAGGCTATTGGGGACTGACAGTGGGTTCAACCCACTGGATCTCCCCAGTGGACTTAACACAGGGCTTGGAAGGCAAAGGAATCGCTCAGGTGACTCCAATGCTTCCCATGGCTCTAGAGGCTCTCAAGGTCACTCCAGGAGAAGGATGACCACCCCTCAGAGGAGGGAACATGAGGCCAAGATGCAAGAGGCTCAGCTGAGGATCAGGAAGCAGGAGCTAGAAGTAGCCCTGATGGAAGAGAAACTTAGCAAGGCTAGACAGCATAAAGAGAGTGGGTCTATACCCACTGGTGGCAGCATTGTCCCTAAGGACAAAGATAGGGTCTTTGACAATAGGAACCTGTCTAAGGTTGTGCCCCCCTACAAAAGTGGGGATGACATCCACAAATGGATAACTGCTCTTGAGAGAGCCTGCAAAGTACAGCAGGTTCCTGAAGACCAGTGGGCAGCAATCCTCTGGCTCTCCTTTGAAGGAAGAGGCAGAGACAGACTCCTCACTGTTAGAGAAGAGGATGTCAGAAACTACAGAGTCCTGAAGAGTGTTCTGGTAGATGGGTTAGGCTTAACCACTGAACAGTACAGGTTAATGTTCAGAGACACCCAAAAGACACAGACTCAGGACTGGTCTGAATACATTGAATGTGCCACTAAGGCTTTGGAGGGTTGGTTGCTGGGAAGTAAGGTATCTGATTTTACAGGATTGTATAATTTGATGATGAGAGAGCAGATTTTAAATAACTGTCAAAACCAGCAACTGCATCAACACTTGGTTGACTCTGATCTGACCTCTCCCCAAGAATTGGGAAAGAAGGCAGACAAATGGGTCAGAACCAGGGTTAAGCAAAAGAACCAGAACCAGGGCCAAGGGGGTGATCAGAAGAAAACAGACCAAAAGGGTGGAGATCAGAAACCTAAAGACCAGAAGTCTTCAACAGGGCCCCAAACTACTACTAAGGAGGGTGGGTCCCAACAGTCCAAAAAGAAGAAAGAAGGTCAGAAGAAACCCTGGTGCAATCATTGTAAAAATACAACTCACTGGACTAGTGATTGCAAAAAGGGTGGAGCCCCCAACACTGTTGCCCCTAAGGCACCTGCTCCCAGTACTACTGTTAGCAGTGTTGGTCCCCAGACAAAGGGTGTAGTGGGAATCACTATGGGAACTGAAGGAGATTCTGACTTAGACAGAACCCTTACACAGGCAGTCTTGATCTGTGATGGGGACATTGATTTGTCCCTGACTGTGAGCCCCAGTAACCTGGGCAAGTACAGACAGACTCCTTTAATTAATGACAAAGTGGCTCAAGCCTACAGGGACACATGTGCCAGTGTCACTATGGTGACACCAGGCTTTGTGGATCCTGGACAGTACATACCAGGTGAGAACTACCTGGTGACCAATGCCAGCAATGCCACTACTTCACATAGTGTGGCAGTTGTTAACTTCTCATGGGGAGGGGTAACTGGCCTCAAAAGGGTTGTGGTTAGTGCAGACCTCCCAGTAGAATGTTTGTTGGGCAATGACCTAGAGAGTTCTCTATGGTCAGAAGTGGAGTACAGGACTCATGCAGAGATGTTAGGTATATCATCACATGTCCTTGCTGTGACCAGGTCACAGGCCAAAAAGTGCCTCACTGAACCACAGGTCTTGGATCCTGGAACAATGGACCAAGCACCTACCAAGAAGAAGAACAGGAGGGTCAAGGCTGTGCCTTCCCCCCTGCCTCAGAGTGATGATCAGCCTTCCCAGGAAGCTGATCTAGAGGACCCTGAAGGAACTGTCCCTGAAGAGCTTGAACCTGATCAGGTTGAGTTTCTGGGGACAGGGGGACCTTCAAGGGCTGACTTGAGGCAGGCTCAGTTATCCTGTCCCTCTCTTGAACCCCTCAGACAGCTGGCTGCTGCTGAGGCTGCTGGGAATGCTCAAGGTACCCATAAAGTGTATTGGGATGAAGGGCTCCTTTATTCAGAGGCTAGAGACCCCAAGCCTGGTGCAACCAGGAGGTTGGTCATACCTCTGCAATTTAGGGGCTTCCTTCTTACCTTGGCCCATGACATTCCTTTAGCAGGACACTTAGGCCAGAACAAGACTTGGGACAGGCTTGTCCCTCACTTTCACTGGCCTCATATGAATGAAGATACAAAGGAGTTTTGTCGCTCCTGTGTTACCTGCCAAGCCAGTGGCAAATCAGGTGGCACAACAAAGGCCCCCCTAATACCACTACCTGTGGTGGGGGTCCCCTTTGAAAGAGTGGGAATAGACATAGTGGGTCCCATGGATCCTCCCACTGCATCTGGACACAGATTTATACTGGTGGTAGTGGATCATGCCACCAGGTATCCAGAGGCAATTCCCCTTAGGACCACTACAGCTCCTGTTGTGGCCAGGGCCCTGCTGGGAGTATTCTCCAGAGTGGGGTTTCCTAAGGAGGTAGTATCTGACAGAGGTACCAACTTTATGTCAGGATACTTGACAGCTATGTGGAAGGAATGTGGTGTCAACTACAAGTTCACCACCCCTTATCACCCACAATGCAATGGGCTTGTTGAGAGATTCAACAAGACCCTAAAGGGTATGATCAAAGGATTACCTGAAAAGCTCAGGCGAAGATGGGATATCCTTCTACCCTGCCTTCTGTTTGCTTACAGAGAGGTCCCACAAAAAGGAGTTGGCTACAGCCCCTTTGAATTGTTGTTTGGGCACCCTGTGAGAGGCCCACTGTGTTTGGTGAAGGAAGGATGGGAGTTACCTCTCAAAAAGCCTAAGCTAGACATAGTGGACTATGTACTTGGTCTCCGCTCCAGGATGGCTGAGTATATGGAGAAGGCATCTAAAAACCTTGAGGCAAGCCAGGCCTTACAGAAAGCTTGGCATGACCAAAAGGCTGTCTTGGTTGAGTATCAGCCAGGACAGAAGGTATGGGTGTTGGAGCCGGTGGCCCCAGCAGCACTCCAAGACAAATGGTCTGGACCCCATACAATCCTGGAAAAGAAGGGAGAGGTCACCTACTTGGTCGACCTAGGAACTCCCAGGAGTCCCCACAGGGTACTCCATGTTAACAGGCTTAAAGCATATGTTGACAGGGCAGACATGGGCTTGCTCATGGCTACAGATGAGGGACAGGAGGAAGAGAGTGACCCTCTCCCAGACCTGTTGTCTCAGAACCCTGAAGATGGCTCAGTTGAAGGAGTGACCCTTGGAGGCAACCTCACTGCCCATCAGCAGACTGAATGTAGACAGGTTCTACAATCATTTTCACATATGTTTTCCTTGATACCTAGTCAAACTGACTGGTGTACCCATGTTGTGGACACTGGTGACAGTCTGCCTGTAAAGAACAAACTTTACAGACAACCTGACCACGTCAGGGACTGTATAAAGGCTGAGGTACATAAAATGCTGGAATTAGGTGTCATTGAACCCTCAGAGAGCCCCTGGGCTAGCCCAGTGGTTCTGGTCCCCAAACCTCACACCAAAGATGGCAAGAGAGAGATGAGGTTCTGTGTGGATTACAGAGGACTCAATGCTGTCACCAGGACAGATGCACACCCTATTCCAAGGGCAGATGAGCTCATAGACAAACTAGCTTCTGCAAAGTTTTTGAGCACATTTGACTTGACAGCTGGCTATTGGCAAATCAGGTTAGCTGAGGAGTCTAAGGCCAAAACAGCATTCTCAACCCCAGGTGGGCATTATCAGTTTGTGGTGATGCCCTTTGGTCTGAAGAATGCACCTGCCACCTTCCAAAGGCTGGTGAACCAAGTCCTTACTGGGTTGGATGACTTTTGCGCAGCATATCTTGATGACATTGCTGTCTTTAGTTCCACCTGGGAGGATCACCTGATCCACCTGAAGAAGGCTCTTGAGGCTCTGCAAAGGGCAGGCCTCACTATCAAGGCTACTAAGTGCCAGATAGGGCAGAGTAAGGTTGTGTATTTGGGCCACCTTGTAGGTGGGGGCCAAGTTCAACCACTGGAGAGTAAGATACAGTCCATCAAGGATTGGTCCCCTCCAACCACCCAGACTCAAGTTCGAGCTTTCTTGGGCTTGACTGGGTATTACAGGAAGTTTGTTAAGAACTATGGGTCCATTGTGACTCCTCTTAATGATCTGACATCCAAGAAGATGCCCAAAAAGGTTCAGTGGACAGTAAGCTGTCAAAAGGCATTTGATGACCTGAAGGAGGCCATGTGCTCTGCACCTATCCTGAAAAGTCCTGACTACTCCAAAGAGTTTATTGTCCAAACAGATGCTTCTGAGTTGGGTGTGGGAGCTGTGCTGTCACAACTTAATGTAGATGGTCAAGACCAACCCATTGCTTTTATTAGCAGAAGGTTGACCCCCAGAGAGAAGAATTGGTCAGCTATTGAGAGGGAGGCCTTTGCTGTGGTGTGGGCCCTGAAGAAGCTGAGGCCATACTTGTTTGGCACTCACTTCAAGATTCAGACCGACCATAAGCCCCTCTTGTGGCTAAATCAGATGAAGGGTGAAAACCCCAAACTGCTTAGGTGGTCCATTTCCCTACAGGGGATGGACTTTACAGTGGAGCACCGGCCAGGTACTGACCATGGGAATGCAGATGGTCTCTCCAGGTACTTCCACTTAGGACATGAAGACGAGACTGGTCAAGGCTAGTTTAATGTCCCAGCGTTTGGGGGGGGGTTGTGTAGGAGAGTAGGGTCTGCTATCCTATGGTCACCCCAAATTTTTGCTTTTTGCTTCACTGGTTTTTGACATATTGAGGCTGTGGGCCTGCCAATCAGACCCCCAGCCTGCTGTTCTCTCTACTAAATTAAAACTATGCACCCTAGGTGCATAACCAATTGGAAGTGGATCACCCTGTCAGCCCCTGTACCAGTGTACACTAGGTACCCAGGGCATTGGTGTACCCAAGGCCTGCCAGGGGCTGCAGCATGTATTATGCCACCCCAGGCTTGGCCTAACAATCTGACACAACTGGCTGATCACTCAGCTGGGGTAAGTTGGTGTAATCACCTCTTACTTAGGTGTAGTATACCTATACCTAACCTTAAATGGGACACCTGGTAACCTCTAAGTCACTCCTATGGCAGGCCTTAACAATCCTGAAGGCAGAGTGCTTGGTTCCATGTGAGATGGTGCTCTGGCATGAGCTGAGCCTGTCTGCAGTGGTCGGAACAACTTCCTTCTACTGTTTCCAGATATCGTCATACCATATACTCTTAAGTGCATTATGAACCTCGCGGTTAAATGCTATCTTTGGTTTGGCTTTATCAAAACATGTCGAGTAAGGTGTCATACGAATTGGAATACTAACCCCTCGCCAATTCTGGCGACGGGGTTAGCATTCCACCCTTCTAGAGGGACACGACATGTACAGTACCTGAAACCCGGGTAAAATCAGACATAGCCTCAGCTCCACAAAATGGATGCTGCCACCACAGACACAAGTCTGCCCTCCTGCTGCTGGGAGTCCTTCCAGCTTGGGAGGTGTGGACAAAGGGTTTCCTGCCAGGGGAGGTGCGTGCACCACCCCAGACAGGATTTTGTGTATTGGTCAGGTAGGGCTTGAAAGAAACCAGACATGCCTGTGGCTCACAAGGAGCCTCGGTGCATATGCCAGTTCAAACCGGTCCTGGGGCACACCAGTCCCGGGCCTGGGGCGAGCTGGACAAAGGATTGGGGGTGTAACCACCCCCCTTCCTGGTCCCACCCATAGGGAGGGACCTAGCAGGTAGTCCGGCCCCTAGAATCCGCTTAAAGGTAGGAGCTGTGTCCTAAGACTTCAGACATCCTGGAATCAACTTGAAACTAAGAAGAAGACGGGAACTTCGACATTCTGCTGCACAGAAGACTGAAGAAAATCTCCCCTGTGGTCAGGGAGTGACCACCTTGCTAACGCAAGCACCATCCAGCGAATCACCGTCTGCTTTGCCGCCGCCTCCCGCCGGAGCCCGAGCCCAGAGACTGACAAGACCTGGACCTCCAGACCTCTCACCGCCCGATCCACAGTCCCTGAAAAGAGGAGACCCGTGGAGGCACCGAGACACGTGGAGCCAGCCATCTTGGAACGACTACGACAAGCTGACCAGTGCAACAACCGAGGCTCCCTCCAAGTTGTGCTTTGGGTCCTGAGAAGCCCAACCCTCGAGCAGCATCTGCACCAAAGGTGAGCCCTCCAGCATCTCCACGATCTGCGTGGGGCCCTTCTGCATTTTGCCACTCGACGCGCCTAACCGGTTGCTGGCCCGCTGGCTAGTGGCCATCTTGGCGACGAAATCTATGACAAACACCGCTGGTCTGGTTGCTCCAGACTGGCCCTTGCTCCCCTCCAAAGGAGCAATCCCTCTGACCTTGCTGGTCAGAACCAACAGCTGATTTCCGAATCCTCCTGCAATTGCTTTTGCCAAGGCTTGTTTGCTTCGATCAAGTCGCCGACACCGCCGACAGCGAGAGCCTGCGTGGGACAGCTCGTGAGCCGACTCCTGGACGTCGTCGACCTTCAGGGACCACGTGGCTGCGGAGACAAGCTACCCCTCATCACCTGTTTGCACCCGACATCGCCTGGTACCCACCTGGTGCCACGCTGGTCACTGGCTAGTGACTGTGAACACTGTCCCCTCTGCTTACAGGTCTTCAACATCTCCGATCCACTCTTGGACCCACTGCATCTCTTCCCGACCGACCGCCTGCAGCATCTTTGTCCCAGGCTCAACGGAACAGATAGAAGAAACCCGACGCACTTTGAGGCCTATGCACCCGCTTCCTGTGGGTGAGGTAAAGCTGGCACTCCGGTGCCCATGTGTAGTAATACATCTCTAGTGCCTGTGTTCCAAATCTTAAGTTCCTAGGTCATCCGGAAGATTCCTTTTGCAGTAACTTTGTACTTTTTACGCACCCATTGAAACCTATGGGAGCCCGCGTGTGACTATTTGCTCTGCACACGCCACCCGTGGACCTCCTGGTCACTAACTGACGTTAGCTCCTTGTAGGCCCAGCGATTCTAGAGGCCCTAGGCCTTTTCCCTTTTCTGTTCGTGGTACTTATACCACTATTTTAGTATATGGTTCGAGTGGCCACCAGGGCCTATCCATATAAAGTGCAACTTCTGTGTATTCTGTGATAATCTTGTTTGACGATTTGTGCTCCTGTGCTCATAAAGAGACTAGGGGTTACTTTGAGAAATAAATACATATATATTTTGAATATATATCTGTGTGGTGTCCTTTCATTGGTATAAAAGGGGGTTACTATTGGTAAAACAGCTTGCTTAACACGCATCACGAGTTTAGCCTCAAAGACTGCTTAGCCTACGCTACCACTAGGGCAGCTAGTCCAAAAAGGTTGACTTACAACCACACCATAAGGGTTGCTTGGCATGGTACAAGGTGGTCACTAGAACTAGTGAACAGCATATACCAGGCCAACTTCTCACAAGGGCCCTGCTGGGAGTATTCTCCAGAGTGGGGTTTCCTAAGGAGGTAGTATCTGACAGAGGTACCAACTTTATGTCAGGATACTTGACAGCTATGTGGAAGGAATGTGGTGTCAACTACAAGTTCACCACCCCTTATCACCCACAATGCAATGGGCTTGTTGAGAGATTCAACAAGACCCTAAAGGGTATGATCAAAGGATTACCTGAAAAGCTCAGGCGAAGATGGGATATCCTTCTACCCTGCCTTCTGTTTGCTTACAGAGAGGTCCCACAAAAAGGAGTTGGCTACAGCCCCTTTGAATTGTTGTTTGGGCACCCTGTGAGAGGCCCACTGTGTTTGGTGAAGGAAGGATGGGAGTTACCTCTCAAAAAGCCTAAGCTGGACATAGTGGACTATGTACTTGGTCTCCGCTCCAGGATGGCTGAGTATATGGAGAAGGCATCTAAAAACCTTGAGGCAAGCCAGGCCTTACAGAAAGCTTGGCATGACCAAAAGGCTGTCTTGGTTGAGTATCAGCCAGGACAGAAGGTATGGGTGTTGGAGCCAGTGGCCCCAGCAGCACTCCAAGACAAATGGTCTGGACCCCATACAATCCTGGAAAAGAAGGGAGAGGTCACCTACTTGGTGGACCTAGGAACTCCCAGGAGTCCCCACAGGGTACTCCATGTTAACAGGCTTAAAGCATATGTTGACAGGGCAGACATGGGCTTGCTCATGGCTACAGATGAGGGACAGGAGGAAGAGAGTGACCCTCTCCCAGACCTGTTGTCTCAGAACCCTGAAGATGGCTCAGTTGAAGGAGTGACCCTTGGAGGCAACCTCACTGCCCATCAGCAGACTGAATGTAGACAGGTTCTACAATCATTTTCACATATGTTTTCCTTGATACCTAGTCAAACTGACTGGTGTACCCATGTTGTGGACACTGGTGACAGTCTGCCTGTAAAGAACAAACTTTACAGACAACCTGACCACGTCAGGGACTGTATAAAGGCTGAGGTACATAAAATGCTGGAATTAGGTGTCATTGAACCCTCAGAGAGCCCCTGGGCTAGCCCAGTGGTTCTGGTCCCCAAACCTCACACCAAAGATGGCAAGAGAGAGATGAGGTTCTGTGTGGATTACAGAGGACTCAATGCTGTCACCAGGACAGATGCACACCCTATTCCAAGGGCAGATGAGCTCATAGACAAACTAGCTTCTGCAAAGTTTTTGAGCACATTTGACTTAACAGCTGGCTATTGGCAAATCAGATTAGCTGAGGAGTCTAAGGCCAAAACAGCATTCTCAACCCCAGGTGGGCATTATCAGTTTGTGGTGATGCCCTTTGGTCTGAAGAATGCACCTGCCACCTTCCAAAGGCTGGTGAACCAAGTCCTTACTGGGTTGGATGACTTTTGCGCAGCATATCTTGATGACATTGCTGTCTTTAGTTCCACCTGGGAGGATCACCTGATCCACCTGAAGAAGGCTCTTGAGGCTCTGCAAAGGGCAGGCCTCACTATCAAGGCTACTAAGTGCCAGATAGGGCAGAGTAAGGTTGTGTATTTGGGCCACCTTGTAGGTGGGGGCCAAGTTCAACCACTGGAGAGTAAGATACAGTCCATCAAGGATTGGTCCCCTCCAACCACCCAGACTCAAGTTCGAGCTTTCTTGGGCTTGACTGGGTATTACAGGAAGTTTGTTAAGAACTATGGGTCCATTGTGACTCCTCTTAATGATCTGACATCCAAGAAGATGCCCAAAAAGGTTCAGTGGACAGTAAGCTGTCAAAAGGCATTTGATGACCTGAAGGAGGCCATGTGCTCTGCACCTATCCTGAAAAGTCCTGACTACTCCAAAGAGTTTATTGTCCAAACAGATGCTTCTGAGTTGGGTGTGGGAGCTGTGCTGTCACAACTTAATGTAGATGGTCAAGACCAACCCATTGCTTTTATTAGCAGAAGGTTGACCCCCAGAGAGAAGAATTGGTCAGCTATTGAGAGGGAGGCCTTTGCTGTGGTGTGGGCCCTGAAGAAGCTGAGGCCATACTTGTTTGGCACTCACTTCAAGATTCAGACCGACCATAAGCCCCTCTTGTGGCTAAATCAGATGAAGGGTGAAAACCCCAAACTGCTTAGGTGGTCCATTTCCCTACAGGGGATGGACTTTACAGTGGAGCACCGGCCAGGTACTGACCATGGGAATGCAGATGGTCTCTCCAGGTACTTCCACTTAGGACATGAAGACGAGACTGGTCAAGGCTAGTTTAATGTCCCAGCGTTTGGGGGGGGTTGTGTAGGAGAGTAGGGTCTGCTATCCTATGGTCACCCCAAATTTTTGCTTTTTGCTTCACTGGTTTTTGACATATTGAGGCTGTGGGCCTGCCAATCAGACCCCCAGCCTGCTGTTCTCTCTACTAAATTAAAACTATGCACCCTAGGTGCATAACCAATTGGAAGTGGATCACCCTGTCAGCCCCTGTACCAGTGTACACTAGGTACCCAGGGCATTGGTGTACCCAAGGCCTGCCAGGGGCTGCAGCATGTATTATGCCACCCCAGGCTTGGCCTAACAATCTGACACAACTGGCTGATCACTCAGCTGGGGTAAGTTGGTGTAATCACCTCTTACTTAGGTGTAGTATACCTATACCTAACCTTAAATGGGACACCTGGTAACCTATAAGTCACTCCTATGGCAGGCCTTAACAATCCTGAAGGCAGAGTGCTTGGTTCCATGTGAGATGGTGCTCTGGCATGAGCTGAGCCTGTCTGCAGTGGTCGGAACAACTTCCTTCTACTGTTTCCAGATATCGTCATACCATATACTCTTAAGTGCATTATGAACCTCGCGGTTAAATGCTATCTTTGGTTTGGCTTTATCAAAACATGTCGAGTAAGGTGTCATACGAATTGGAATACTAACCCCTCGCCAATTCTGGCGACGGGGTTAGCATTCCACCCTTCTAGAGGGACACGACATGTACAGTACCTGAAACCCGGGTAAAATCAGACATAGCCTCAGCTCCACAAAATGGATGCTGCCACCACAGACACAAGTCTGCCCTCCTGCTGCTGGGAGTCCTTCCAGCTTGGGAGGTGTGGACAAAGGGTTTCCTGCCAGGGGAGGTGCATGCACCACCCCAGACAGGATTTTGTGTATTGGTCAGGTAGGGCTTGAAAGAAACCAGACATGCCTGTGGCTCACAAGGAGCCTCGGTGCATATGCCAGTTCAAACCGGTCCTGGGGCACACCAGTCCCGGGCCTGGGGCGAGCTGGACAAAGGATTGGGGGTGTAACCACCCCCCTTCCTGGTCCCACCCATAGGGAGGGACCTAGCAGGTAGTCCGGCCCCTAGAATCCGAATAAAGGTAGGAGCTGTGTCCTAAGACTTCAGACATCCTGGAATCAACTTGAAACTAAGAAGAAGACGGGAACTTCGACATTCTGCTGCACAGAAGACTGAAGAAAATCTCCCCTGTGGTCAGGGAGTGACCACCTTGCTAACGCAAGCACCATCCAGCGAATCACCGTCTGCTTTGCCGCCGCCTCCCGCCGGAGCCCGAGCCCAGAGACTGACAAGACCTGGACCTCCAGACCTCTCACCGCCCGATCCACAGTCCCTGCAAAGAGGAGACCCGTGGAGGCACCGAGACACGTGGAGCCAGCCATCTTGGAACGACTACGACAAGCTGACCAGTGCAACAACCGAGGCTCCCTCCAAGTTGTGCTTTGGGTCCTGAGAAGCCCAACCCTCGAGCAGCATCTGCACCAAAGGTGAGCCCTCCAGCATCTCCACGATCTGCGTGGGGCCCTTCTGCATTTTGCCACTCGACGCGCCTAACCGGTTGCTGGCCCGCTGGCTAGTGGCCATCTTGGCGACGAAATCTACGACAAACACCGCTGGTCTGGTTGCTCCAGACTGGCCCTTGTTCCCCTCCAAAGGAGCAATCCCTCTGACCTTGCTGGTCAGAACCAACAGCTGATTTCCGAATCCTCCTGCAATTGCTTTTGCCAAGGCTTGTTTGCTTCGATCAAGTCGCCGACACCGCCGACAGCGAGAGCCTGCGTGGGACAGCTCGTGAGCCGACTCCTGGACGTCGTCGACCTTCAGGGACCACGTGGCTGCGGAGACAAGCTACCCCTCATCACCTGTTTGCACCCGACATCGCCTGGTACCCACCTGGTGCCACGCTGGTCACTGGCTAGTGACTGTGAACACTGTCCCCTCTGCTTACAGGTCTTCAACATCTCCGATCCACTCTTGGATCCACTGCATCTCTTCCCGACCGACCGCCTGCAGCATCTTTGTCCCAGGCTCAACGGAACAGATAGAAGAAACCCGACGCACTTTGAGGCCTATGCACCCGCTTCCTGTGGGTGAGGTAAAGCTGGTACTCCGGTGCCCATGTGTAGTAATACATCTCTAGTGCCTGTGTTCCAAATCTTAAGTTCCTAGGTCATCCGGAAGATTCCTTTTGCAGTAACTTTGTACTTTTTACGCACCCATTGAAACCTATGGGAGCCCGCGTGTGACTATTTGCTCTGCACACGCCACCCGTGGACCTCCTGGTCACTAACTGACGTTAGCTCCTCGTAGGCCCAGCGATTCTAGAGGCCCTAGGCCTTTTCCCTTTTCTGTTCGCGGTACTTATACCACTATTTTAGTATATGGTTCGAGTGGCCACCAGGGCCTATCCATATAAAGTGCAACTTCTGTGTATTCTGTGATAATCTTGTTTGACGATTTGTGCTCCTGTGCTCATAAAGAGACTAGGGGTTACTTTGATAAATAAATACATATATATTTTGAATATATATCTGTGTGGTGTCCTTTCATTGGTATAAAAGGGGGTTGCATTTGGTAAAACAGCTGGCTTAACACGCATCACGAGTTTAGCCTCAAAGACTGCTTAGCCTACGCTACCACTAGGGCAGCTAGTCCGAAAAGGTTGACTTACAACCACACCATAAGGGTTGCTTGGCATGGTACAAGGTGATCACTTTAACTAGTGAGCATCATATACCAGGCCAACTTCTCACAGTCATACCATATACTCTTAAGTGCATTATGAACCTCGCGGTTAAATGCTATCTTTGGTTTGGCTTTATCAAAACATGTCGAGTAAGGTGTCATACGAATTGGAATACTAACCCCTCGCCAATTCTGGCGACGGGGTTAGCATTCCACCCTTCTAGAGGGACACGACATGTACAGTACCTGAAACCCGGGTAAAATCAGACATAGCCTCAGCTCCACAAAATGGATGCTGCCACCACAGACAAAAGTCTGCCCTCCTGCTGCTGGGAGTCCTTCCAGCTTGGGAGGTGTGGACAAAGGGTTTCCTGCCAGGGGAGGTGCATGCACCACCCCAGACAGGATTTTGTGTATTGGTCAGGTAGGGCTTGAAAGAAACCAGACATGCCTGTGGCTCACAAGGAGCCTCGGTGCATATGCCAGTTCAAACCGGTCCTGGGGCACACCAGTCCCGGGCCTGGGGCGAGCTGGACAAAGGATTGGGGGTGTAACCACCCCCCTTCCTGGTCCCACCCATAGGGAGGGACCTAGCAGGTAGTCCGGCCCCTAGAATCCGCTTAAAGGTAGGAGCTGTGTCCTAAGACTTCAGACATCCTGGAATCAACTTGAAACTAAGAAGAAGACGGGAACTTCGACATTCTGCTGCACAGAAGACTGAAGAAAATCTCCCCTGTGGTCAGGGAGTGACCACCTTGCTAACGCAAGCACCATCCAGCGAATCAACGTCTGCTTTGCCGCCGCCTCCCGCCGGAGCCTGAGCCCAGAGACTGACAAGACCTGGACCTCCAGACCTCTCACCGCCCGATCCACAGTCCCTGCAAAGAGGAGACCCGTGGAGGCACCGAGACACGTGGAGCCAGCCATCTTGAAACGACTACGACAAGCTGACCAGTGCAACAACCGAGGCTCCCTCCAAGTTGTGCTTTGGGTCCTGAGAAGCCCAACCCTCGAGCAGCATCTGCACCAAAGGTGAGCCCTCCAGCATCTCCACGATCTGCGTGGGGCCCTTCTGCATTTTGCCACTCGACGCGCCTAACCGGTTGCTGGCCCGCTGGCTAGTGGCCATCTTGGCGACGAAATCTACGACAAACACCGCTGGTCTGGTTGCTCCAGACTGGCCCTTGCTCCCCTCCAAAGGAGTCGTTCCTCTGACCTTGCTGGTCAGAACCATCAGCTTATCTCCTTGCCCACAACAATTGCTTTTGCCAAGGCTTGTTTGCTTCGATCAAGTCGCCGACACAGCCGACAGCGAGAGCCTGCGTGGGACAGCTCGTGACTCGACTCCTGGACGTCGTCGACCTTCAGGGACCACGTGGCTGCAGAGTCAAGCTACACCTTCCTTCCTGTTTGCACCCGACATCGCCTGGTACCCACCTGGTGCCACGCTGGTCACTGGCTAGTGACTGTGAACACTGTCCCCTCTGCTTACAGGTCTTCAACATCTCCGATCCACTCTTGGATCCACTGCATCTCTTCCCGACCGACCGCCTGCAGCACTTTTGTCTACAGGCCCCACGGAACAGATAGAAGAAACCCGACGCACTTCGAGGCCTATGCACCCGCTTCCTGTGGGTGAGGTAAAGTTGGCACTCCGGTGCCCAAGTGTGGTATTACATCTCTAGTGCCTGTGTTCCAAATCTTAAGTTCCTAGGTCATCCGGAAGATTCCTTTTGCAGTAACTTTGTACTTTTTACGCACCCATTGAAACCTATGGGAGCACGCGTGTGACTATTTGCTCTGCACACGCCACCCGTGGACCTCCTGGTCACTAACTGACGTTAGCTCCTTGTAGGCCCAGCGATTCTAGAGGCCCTAGGCCTTTTCCCTTTCCTGTTCGTGGTACTTATACCACTATTTTAGTATATGGTTCGAGTGGCCACCAGGGCCTATCCATATAAAGTGCAACTTCTGTGTATTCTGTGATAATCTTGTTTGACGATTTGTGCTCCTGTGCTCATAAAGAGACTAGGGGTTACTTTGAGAAATAAATACATATATATTTTGAATATATATCTGTGTGGTGTCCTTTCATTGGTATAAAAGGGGGTTGCATTTGGTAAAACAGCTGGCTTAACACGCTTCACGAGTTTAGCCTCAAAGACTGCTTAGCCTACGCTACCACTAGGGCAGCTAGTCCGAAAAGGTTGACTTACAACCACACCATAAGGGTTGCTTGGCATGGTACAAGGTGATCACTTTAACTAGTGAGCATCATATACCAGGCCAACTTCTCACAGGAGTGGAGTGGAGTATGTGGAGTGGAGTGTGTGGAGTGGAGTGTGTGGAGTAGAGTGGAGTGTGTGGAGTGGAGTGTGTGGAGTGGAGTGGAGTGTGTGGAGTGGAGTGTGTCGAGTGGATTGTGTCGAGTAGAGTGGAGTGTGTGGAGTAGAGTGGAGTGTGTGAAGTGGAGTTCAGTGTGTGGAGTGGAGTGGAGTGGAGTGTGCGGAGTGGAGTGTGTGGAGTGGAGTGGAGTGGAGTGTGTGGAGTGGAGTGTGTGGAGTAGAGTGGAGTGTGTAGAGTGTGTGGAGTGGAATGGAGTGTGTGAAGTGGGTGGAGTGGAGTGTGTTGATTGGAGTGGAGTGTGTGAAGTAGAGTGGAGTGTGTGGAGTGGAGTGTGTGGAGTGGAGTGTGTGGAGTGGAGTATGTGGAGTGGAGTGTATGGAGTGGAGTGGAGTGTGTGAAGTGGAGTGTGTGGAGTGGAGTGGAGTGTGTGGAGTGGTGTGGAGTGGAGTGTGTGGAGTGGAGTGTGTGGAGTGGAGTGGAGTGTGTAGAGTGTGTGGAGTGGAATGGAGTGTGTGAAGTGGGTGGAGTGGAGTGTGTTGATTGGAGTGGAGTGTGTGAAGTAGAGTGGAGTGTGTGGAGTGGAGTGTGTGGAGTGGAGTGTGTGGAGTGGAGTATGTGGAGTGGAGTGTATAGAGTGGAGTGGAGTGTGTGAAGTGGAGTGTGTGGAGTGGAGTATGTGGAGTGGAGTGTGTGGAGTGGAGTGTGTGGAGTAGAGTGGAGTGTGTGGAGTGGAGTGTGTGGAGTGGAGTGGAGTGTGTGGAGTGGAGTGTGTCGAGTGGATTGTGTCGAGTAGAGTGGAGTGTGTGGAGTAGAGTGGAGTGTGTGAAGTGGAGTTCAGTGTGTGGAGTGGAGTGGAGTGGAGTGTGCGGAGTGGAGTGTGTGGAGTGGAGTGGAGTGTGTGGAGTGGAGTGGAGTGTGTGGAGTGTGTGGAGTGGAGTGTGTGGAGTAGAGTGGTGTGTGTGGAGTGTGTGGAGTGGAGTGGAGTGTGTGGAGTGGAGTGTGTGGAGTGGAGTGAGTGGGGTGGAGTGTGAGGAGTGTGTGGTGTGGTGTGGAGTGGAGTGTGTGGTGTGGAGTGGAGTGTGTGGAGTGGAGTGTGTGGAGGGGAGTATGTGGAGTGGAATGGAGTGTGAGGAGTGGAGTGTGTGGAGTGGAGTGGAGTGTGTGGAGTGTGTGGACTGGAGTGGAGTCTGTGGAGTGGAGTGTGTGGAGTGGAGTAGAATGTGTAGAGTGGAGTGTGTGGAGTGGTGTGTGTGGAGTAGAGTCGAGTGTGTGGAGTGGAGTGTGTGGAGTGGAGTGTGTGGAGTGGAGTGGAGTGGAGTGTGTGCAGTGGAGTGATTGGAGTGGAGTGTGTGGAGTGGAGTGTGTGGAGTGTGTGGAGTGTGTGGAGTGGAGTGTGTGGAGTGGAGTGTATGGAGTGGAGTTGAGTGTGTGGAGTGGAGTGGAGTGGAGTGTGTGGAGTAGAGTGTGTGGAGTGGAGTGGAGTGGAGCGTGTAGAGTGTGTGGAGTGGAGTGTGTGGAGTGGAGTTCAGTGTGTGGAATGGAGTGGAGTGAATGGAGTAAAGTGTGTGGAGTGGATTGTGTCGAGTAGAGTGGAGTGTGTGGAGTAGAGTGGAGTGTGTGGAGTGGAGTGTGTGGAGTGGAGGGTGTGGAGTGTGTGAATTGGAGTGTGTGGATTGGAGTGTGTAGAGTGGAGTGTGTAGAGTGTGTGGAATGGAGTGAGTGGAGTGGAGTGGAGTGGAGTGGAGGGTGTGGAGTGGAGTGTGTGGATTGGAGTGTGTGGATTGGAGTGTGTGGAGTGGAGTGTGTGGAGTGGAGTGTGTGGAGTGGAGTGGAGTGTTTGAGGAGTGGAGTGGAGAGAGTGAGGAGTGGAGTGGAGTGTGTGGAGTGGAGTGGAGTGTGTGAGGAGTGGAGTGGAGAGTGTGAGGAGTGGAGTGTGTGGAGTGTGTGGAGTAGAGTGGAGTGTGTGGAGTGGAGTGGAGTGTGTGGAGTGGATAGTGTGGAGTGGAGTGTGTGGAGTGGAGTGTGTGGAGTGTGTGGAGTAGTGTGTGGAGTGGAGTGTGTGGAGTGGAGTTTGTGGAGTGGATTGTTTGAAGTGTGTGGAGTGGAGTGAAGTGTGTGGAGTGGTGTGTGTGGAGTGTAGTGGAGTGTTTGGAGTGGAGTGTGTGGAGTGTGTGGAGTGTCTGGTGTGGTATGGAGTGGAGTGTGTGGTGTGGAGTAGTGTGTGTGGAGTGGAGTGTGTGGAGTGGAGTGAGTGGAGTGGAGTGAGTGGAGTGTGTGGAGTGAGTGGAGTGGAGTGAGTTGAGTGGAGTGTGTGGAGTGGAATGGAGTAGAGTGTGGGGAGTGGAGTGTGTCGAGTGAAGTGTGTTGAGAGGAGTGGAGTGTGTAGAGTGGAGTGTGTGGAGTGGAGTGGAGTGTGTGAGGACTGGAGTGGAGAGTGTGAGGAGTGGGGTGGAGTGTGTGGAGTGTGTGGAGTGGAGTGTGTGGACTAGAGTGGAGTGGAGTGGAATGTGTGTATTGGAGTGGAGTGTGTGGAGTAGAGTGTGTGGAGTGGAGTGTGTGGAGTGGAGTGTGTGGAGTGGAGTGGAGTGTGTGGAGTGGAGTGTGTGGAGTGGAGTGTGTGGAGTAGAGTGTGTGGAGTGGAGTGGAGTGTGTGGAGTGGTGTGGAGTGGAGTGTGTGGAGTGGAGTGTGTGGAGTGGAGTGGAGTGTGTAGAGTGTGTGGAGTGGAGTGGAGTGTGTGAAGTGGGTGGAGTGGAGTGTGTTGATTGGAGTGGAGTGTGTGGAGTACAGTGGAGTGTGTGGAGTGGAGTGTGTGGAGTGGAGTGTGTGGAGTGGAGTATGTGGAGTGGAGTGTGTGGAGTGGAGTGGAGTGTGTGAAGTGGAGTGTGTGGAGTGGAGTGGAGTGTGTGGAGTGGAGTCAAGAGTGTGGAGTGGAGTGAGTGGAGTGTGTGGCGTGAGTGGAGTGAGTTGAGTTGAGTGTGTGGAGTGGTGTGGAGTGTGTGGAGTGGAGTGTGTGGAGTAGAGTGTGTGGAGTGGAGTGTGTGGAGTGGAGTATGTGGAGTGGAGTGTGTGGAGTGGAGTGAGTGGAGTGTGTGGAGTGAGTGGAGTGGAGAGAGTTGAGTGGAGTGTGTGGAGGGAGTGTGTGGAAAGGAGTGTGTGGAGTGGAGTGTGTGGAGTGGAGTGTGTGGAGTGGAGTAGGGTGTGTGGAGTGGAGTGTGTGGAGTAGAGTGGAGTGTGAGGAGTGGAGTGTGTGGAGTGGAGTGGAGTGTGTGGAGTGTGTGGACTGGAGTGGAGTCTGTGGCGTGGAGTGTGTGGAGTGGAGTAGAATGTGTGGAGTGGAGTGTGTGGAGTGGTGTGTGTGGAGTGGAGTCGAGTGTGTGGAGTGGAGTGTGTGGAGTGGAGTGTGTAGAGTGGAGTGAGTGGAGTGTGTTGAGTGAGTGGAGTGGAGAGAGTTGAGTGGAGTGTGTGGAGTGGAGTGTGTGGAAAGGAGTGTGTGGAGTGGAGTGTGTGGAGTTGAGTGTGTGGAGTGGAGTAGGGTGTGTGGAGTGGAGTGTGTGGAGTGGAGTGGAGTGTGAGGAGTGGAGTGTGTGGAGTGGAGTGGAGTGTGTGGAGTGTGTGGACTGGAGTGGAGTCTGTGGAGTGTGTGGAGTGGAGTAGAATGTGTGGAGTGGAGTGTGTGGAGTGGTTTGTGTGGAGTGGAGTCAAGTGTGTGGAGTAGAGTGTGTGGAGTGGAGTGTGTGGAGTGGAGTGGAGTGGAGTGTGTGCAGTGGAGTGATTGGAGTGGAGTGTGTGGAGTGGAGTGTGTGGAGTGTGTGGAGTGGAGTGTGTGGAGTGGAGTGTGTGGAGTGGAGTGTGTGGAGTGGAGTGTGTGAGGAGTGGAGTGGAGAGTGTGAGGAGTGGGGTGGAGTGTGTGGAGTGTGTGGAGTGGAGTGTGTAGAGTAGAGTGGAGTGTGTGGAGTGGAGTATGTGGAGTGGAGTGTGTGGAGTGGAGTGGAGTGGAGTGTGTGGAGTGGAGTGGAGTGTGTGAGGAGTGGAGTGGAGAGTGTGAGGAGTGGAGTGTGTGGAGTAGAGTGGAGTGTGTGGAGTGGAGTATGTGGAGTGGAGTGTGTGGAGTGGAGTGGAGTGGAGTGTGTGGAGTGGAGTGGAGTGTGTGGAGTGGAGTGGAGTGTGTGAGGAGTGGAGTGGAGAGTGTGAGGAGTGGAGTGTGTGGAGTAGAGTGAAGTGTGTGGAGTGGAGTGTGTGGAGTGGATAGTGTGGAGTGGAGTGTGTGGAGTGGAGTGTGTGGAGTAGTGTGTGGAGTGGAGTGTGTGGAGTGTGTGGAGTGGAGTTTGTGGAGTGGATTGTTTGAAGTGTGTGGAGTGGAGTGAAGTGTTGGAGTGGCGTGTGTGGAGTGTAGTGGAGTGTTTGAGTGGAGTGTGTGGAGTGTGTGGAGTGTCTGGTGTGGTGTGGAGTGGAGTGTGTGGTGTGGAGTAGAGTGTGTGGAGTGGAGTGTGTGGAGTGGAGTGAGTGGAGTGGAGTGAGTGGAGTGTGTGGAGTGAGTGGAGTGGAGTGAGTTGAGTGGAGTGTGTGGAGTGGAGTGGAGTGGAGTAGAGTGTGGGGAGTGGAGTGTGTCGAGTGGAGTGTGTTGAGAGGAGTGGAGTGTGTAGAGTGGAGTGTGTGGAGTGGAGTGAGAGGAGTGTGTGGCGTGAGTGGAGTGAGTTGAGTTGAGTGTGTGGAGTGGTGTGGAGTGTGTGGAGTGGAGTGTGTGGAGTAGAGTGTGTAGAGTGGAGTGTGTGGAGTGGAGTGTGTGGAGTGGAGTGTGTGGAGTGGAGTGGAGTGAGTGGAGTGTGTGGAGTGAGTGGAGTGGAGAGAGTTGAGTGGAGTGTGTGGAGTGGAGTGTGTGGAAAGGAGTGTGTGGAGTGGAGTGTGTGGAGTGGAGTGTGTGGAGTGGAGTAGGGTGTGTAATGTGTGGAGGAGTGGAGTGTGTGGAGTGGAGTGTGTGGAGTGTGTGGACTGGAGTGGAGTCTGTGGAGTGGAGTGTGTGGAGTGGAGTAGAATGTGTGGAGTGGAGTGTGTGGAGTGGTGTGTGTGGAGTGGAGTCAAGTGTGTGGAGTGGAGTGTGTGGAGTGGAGTGTGTGGAGTGGTGTGTGTGGAGTGGAGTCGAGTGTGTGGAGTGGAGTGTGTGGAGTGGAGTGTGTAGAGTGGAGTGGAGTGTGTTGAGTGAGTGGAGTGGAGAGAGTTGAGTGGAGTGTGTGGAGTGGAGTGTGTGGAAAGGAGTGTGTGGAGTGGAGTGTGTGGAGTGGAGTGTGTGGAGTGGAGTAGGGTGTGTGGAGTGGAGTGTGTGGAGTGGAGTGGAGTGTGAGGAGTGGAGTGTGTGGAGTGGAGTGGAGTGTGTGGAGTGTGTGGACTGGAGTGGAGTCTGTGGAGTGTGTGGAGTGGAGTAGAATGTGTGGAGTGGAGTGTGTGGAGTGGTTTGTGTGGAGTGGAGTCAAGTGTGTGGAGTAGAGTGTGTGGAGTGGAGTGTGTGGAGTGGAGTGGAGTGGTTGAGTGATTGGAGTGGAGTGTGTGGAGTGGAGTGTGTGGAGTGTGTGGAGTGGAGTGTGTGGAGTGGAGTGTGTGGAGTGGAGTGTGTGGAGTGGAGTGGAGTGTGTGAGGAGTGGAGTGGAGAGTGTGAGGAGTGGGGTGGAGTGTGTGGAGTGTGTGGAGTGGAGTGTGTAGAGTAGAGTGGAGTGTGTGGAGTGGAGTATGTGGAGTGGAGTGTGTGGAGTGGAGTGGAGTGGAGTGTGTGGAGTGGAGTGGAGTGTGTGGAGTGGAGTGGAGTGTGTGAGGAGTGGAGTGGAGAGTGTGAGGAGTGGAGTGTGTGGAGTAGAGTGGAGTGTGTGGAGTGGAGTATGTGGAGTGGAGTGTGTGGAGTGGAGTGGAGTGGAGTGTGTGGAGTGGAGTGGAGTGTGTGGAGTGGAGTGGAGTGTGTGAGGAGTGGAGTGGAGAGTGTGAGGAGTGGAGTGTGTGGAGTAGAGTGAAGTGTGTGGAGTGGAGTGTGTGGAGTGGATAGTGTGGAGTGGAGTGTGTGGAGTGGAGTGTGTGGAGTAGTGTGTGGAGTGGAGTGTGTGGAGTGTGTGGAGTGGAGTTTGTGGAGTGGATTGTTTGAAGTGTGTGGAGTGGAGTGAAGTGTGTGGAGTGGCGTGTGTGGAGTGTAGTGGAGTGTTTGGAGTGGAGTGTGTGGAGTGTGTGGAGTGTCTGGTGTGGTGTGGAGTGGAGTGTGTGGTGTGGAGTAGAGTGTGTGGAGTGGAGTGTGTGGAGTGGAGTGAGTGGAGTGGAGTGAGTGGAGTGTGTGGAGTGAGTGGAGTGGAGTGAGTTGAGTGGAGTGTGTGGAGTGGAGTGGAGTGGAGTAGAGTGTGGGGAGTGGAGTGTGTCGAGTGGAGTGTGTTGAGAGGAGTGGAGTGTGTAGAGTGGAGTGTGTGGAGTGGAGTGAGAGGAGTGTGTGGCGTGAGTGGAGTGAGTTGAGTTGAGTGTGTGGAGTGGTGTGGAGTGTGTGGAGTGGAGTGTGTGGAGTAGAGTGTGTAGAGTGGAGTGTGTGGAGTGGAGTATGTGGAGTGGAGTGTGTGGAGTGGAGTGGAGTGAGTGGAGTGTGTGGAGTGAGTGGAGTGGAGAGAGTTGAGTGGAGTGTGTGGAGTGGAGTGTGTGGAAAGGAGTGTGTGGAGTGGAGTGTGTGGAGTGGAGTGTGTGGAGTGGAGTAGGGTGTGTAGAGCGGAGTGTGTGGAGTGGAGTGGAGTGTGAGGAGTGGAGTGTGTGGAGTGGAGTGTGTGGAGTGTGTGGACTGGAGTGGAGTCTGTGGAGTGGAGTGTGTGGAGTGGAGTAGAATGTGTGGAGTGGAGTGTGTGGAGTGGTGTGTGTGGAGTGGAGTCAAGTGTGTGGAGTGGAGTGTGTGGAGTGGAGTGTGTGGAGTGGAGTGGAGTGGAGTGTGTGCAGTGGAGTGATTGGAGTGGAGTGTGTGGAGTGGAGTGTGTGGAGTGTGTGGAGTGGAGTGTGTGGAGTGGAGTGGAGTGTGTGAGGAGTGGAGTGGAGAGTGTGAGGAGTGGGGTGGAGTGTGTGGAGTGTGTGGAGTGGAGTGTGTAGAGTAGAGTGGAGTGGAGTGGAATGTGTGTATTGGAGTGGAGTGTGTGGAGTGGAGTGTGTGAAGTGGAGTGAGTGGAGTGCAGTGGAGTGTGTGGAGTGGAGTGGAGTGGAGTGTGTGGAGTGGAGTATGTGGAGTGGAGTGGAGTGTGTGGAGTGGTGTGGAGTGGAGTGTGTGGAGTGGAGTGTGTGGAGTGGAGTGGAGTGTGTAGAGTGTGTGGAGTGGAATGGAGTGTGTGAAGTGGGTGGAATGGAGTGTGTTGATTGGAGTGGAGTGTGTGAAGTAGAGTGGAGTGTGTGGAGTGGAGTGTGTGGAGTGGAGTGTGTGGAGTGGAGTATGTGGAGTGGAGTGTATGGAGTGGAGTGGAGTGTGTGAAGTGGAGTGTGTGGAGTGGAGTGGAGTATGTGGAGTGGAGTGTGTGGAGTGGAGTGTGTAGAGTAGAGTGGAGTGTGTGGAGTGGAGTGTGTGGAGTGGAGTGGAGTGTGTGGAGTGGAGTGTGTCGAGTGGATTGTGTCGAGTAGAGTGGAGTGTGTGGAGTAGAGTGGAGTGTGTGAAGTGGAGTTCAGTGTGTGGAGTGGAGTGGAGTGGAGTGTGCGGAGTGGAGTGCGTGGAGTGGAGTGGAGTGGAGTGTGTGGAGTGGAGTGTGTGGAGTAGAGTGGAGTGTGTAGAGTGTGTGGAGTGGAATGGAGTGTGTGAAGTGGGTGGAGTGGAGTGTGTTGATTGGAGTGGAGTGTGTGAAGTAGAGTGGAGTGTGTGCAGTGGAGTGTGTGGAGTGGAGTGTGTGGAGTGGAGTATGTGGAGTGGGGTGTATGGAGTGGAGTGGAGTGTGTGAAGTGGAGTGTGTGGAGTGGAGTGGAGTGTGTGGAGTGGTGTGGAGTGGAGTGTGTGGAGTGGAGTGTGTGGAGTGGAGTGGAGTGTGTAGAGTGTGTGGAGTGGAATGGAGTGTGTGAAGTGGGTGGAGTGGAGTGTGTTGATTGGAGTGGAGTGTGTGAAGTAGAGTGGAGTGTGTGGAGTGGAGTGTGTGGAGTGGAGTGTGTGGAGTGGAGTATGTGGAGTGGAGTGTATGGAGTGGAGTGGAGTGTGTGAAGTGGAGTGTGTGGAGTGGAGTATGTGGAGTGGAGTGTGTGGAGTGGAGTGTGTGGAGTAGAGTGGAGTGTGTGGAGTGGAGTGTGTGGAGTGGAGTGGAGTGTGTGGAGTGGAGTGTGTCGAGTGGATTGTGTCGAGTAGAGTGGAGTGTGTGGAGTAGAGTGGAGTGTGTGAAGTGGAGTTCAGTGTGTGGAGTGGAGTGGAGTGTGCGGAGTGGAGTGTGTGGAGTGGAGTGGAGTGTGTGGAGTGGAGTGGAGTGTGTGGAGTGTGTGGAGTGGAGTGTGTGGAGTAGAGTGGTGTGTGTGGAGTGTGTGGAGTGGAGTGGAGTGTGTGGAGTGGAGTGTGTGGAGTGGAGTGAGTGGGGTGGAGTGTGAGGAGTGTGTGGTGTGGTGTGGAGTGGAGTGTGTGGTGTGGAGTGGAGTGTGTGGAGTGGAGTGTGTGGAGGGGAGTATGTGGAGTGGAATGGAGTGTGAGGAGTGGAGTGTGTGGAGTGGAGTGGAGTGTGTGGAGTGTGTGGACTGGAGTGGAGTCTGTGGAGTGGAGTGTGTGGAGTGGAGTAGAATGTGTAGAGTGGAGTGTGTGGAGTGGTGTGTGTGGA
>NW_028188313.1:0-110000 GCF_964204655.1 Triturus cristatus | reverse complement strand
AATCTCTCCAACAAATGTGACAGCCAGTCTGTCTTTGCCTGACGCGTTTAGTTTTATACTTCTTCAGAGGCTGGCGGAAGTTGGTTCGTGCTTGACACGTTTACCCAATTAAAAGATTGCCCGCCCTTAATTGGCTGCTCGAATGAGACAGGGCTTTCTGGGTAATGTAGTGCCAAAATATCTCTTATCTCTCCTCTAATGGATTGCACAATTACTGTCCAAAATTCAAACAGCTCTGGATGAGCCTCGGTGAGGGCATAGTTTCTCCAATCCTTCACGGCTTCCCCACATTAAGGCTCGGTGATTTCCCTACCTCGTGGCCCCCACCAGGGGTGGTGCAGTCTCTGTAGCAGGGTGGCTACATACACATGAAAGCTTCAGGTTACCCATCCGGGTGAGACGCACTCGGGAAGCAGTGGTTTAGCATCACGCTTTATTTCAGGTATGGAAACATTGTTCTCTCCAATAAATGTGACAGCCAGACCGTCTTTGCCTGACGCGTTTCGATTTATACTTCTTCAGAGGCTGGCGGAAGTTGGTTCGTGCTTGACACGTTTACCCAATTAAAAGATTGCCCGCCCTTAATTGGCTGCTCGAATGAGACAGGGCTTTCTGGGTAATGTAATGCCAAAATATCTCTCCTCTAATGGATTGCACAATTACTGTCCAAAATTCAAACAGCTCTGGATGAGCCTCGGTGAGAGCGTAGTTTCCTCAATCCTTCACGGCTTCCCCACATTAAGGCTCAGTTATTTCCCTACCTCGTGGCCCCCACCAGGGGTGGTGCAGTCTCTGTAGCAGGGTGGCTACATACACATGAAAGCTCCAGGTTACCCATCCGGGTGAGAAGCGCTCGGGAAGCAGTGGTTTAGCATCACGCTTTATTTCAGGTATGGAAACATTGTTCTCTCCAATAAATGTGACAGCCAGTCCGTCTTTGCCTGACGCGTTTCGTTTTATACTTCTTCAGAGGCTGGCGGAAGTTGGTTCGTGCTGGACACGTTTACCCAATTAAAAGATTGCCCGCCCTTAATTGGCTGCTCGAATGAGACAGGGCTTTCTGGGTAATGTAGTGCCAAAATATCTCTCCTCTAATGGATTGCACAATTACTGTCCAAAATTCAAACAGCTCTGGATGAGCCTCGGTGAGAGCGTAGTTTCCTCAATCCTTCACGGCTTCCCCAGATTAAGGCTCGGTGATTTCCCTAATTCGTGGCCCCCAGCAGGGGTGGTGCAGTCTCTGTAGCAGGGTGGCTACATACACATGAAAGCTCCAGGTTACCCATCCGGGTGAGACGCACTCGGGAAGCAGTGGCTTAGCATCACGCTTCATTTCAGGTATGGAAACATTGTCCTCTCCAATAAATGTGACAGCCAGTCCGTCTTTACCTGACGCGTTTCGTTTTATACTTCTTCAGAGGCTGGCGGAAGTTGGTTCGTGCTTGACACGGATACCCAATTAAAAGATTGCCCGCCCTTAATTGGCTGCTCGAATGAGACAGGGCTTTCTGGGTAATGTAGTGCCAAAATATCTCTCCTCTAATGGATTGCACAATTACTGTCCTAAATTCAAACAGCTCTGGATGAGCCTCAGTGAGAGCGTAGTTTCCTCAATCCTTCACGGCTTCCCCACATTAAGGCTCGGAGATTTCCCTACCTCGTGGCACCACCAGGGGTGGTGCAGTCTCTGTAGCAGGGTGGCTACATACACATGAAAGCTCCAGGTTACCCATCCGGGTGAGACGCACTCGGGAAGCAGTGGTTTAGCATCACGCTTTATTTCAGGTATGGAAACATTGTTCTCTCCAATAAATGTGACAGCCAGTCCGTCTTTGCCTGACGCGTTTCGTTTTATACTTCTTCAGAGGCTGGCGGAAGTTGGTTCGTGCTTGACACGTTTACCCAATTAAAAGATTGCCGGCCCTTAATTGGCTGCTCGAATGAGACAGGGCTTTCTGGGTAATGTAATGCCAAAATATCTCTCCTCTAATGGATTGCACAATTACTGTCCAAAATTCAAACAGCTCTGGATGAGCCTCGGTGAGAGCGTAGTTTCCTCAATCCTTCACGGCTTCCCCACATTAAGGCTCAGTTATTTCCCTACCTCGTGGCCCCCACCAGGGGTGGTGCAGTCTCTGTAGCAGGGTGGCTACATACACATGAAAGCTCCAGGTTACCCATCCGGGTGAGAAGCGCTCGGGAAGCAGTGGTTTAGCATCACGCTTTATTTCAGGTATGGAAACATTGTTCTCTCCAATAAATGTGACAGCCAGTCCGTCTTTGCCTGACGCGTTTCGTTTTATACTTCTTCAGAGGCTGGCGGAAGTTGGTTCGTGCTGGACACGTTTACCCAATTAAAAGATTGCCCACCCTTAATTGGCTGCTCGAATGAGACAGGGCTTTCTGGGTAATGTAGTGCCAAAATATCTCTCCTCTAATGGATTGCACAATTACTGTCCAAAATTCAAACAGCTCTGGATGAGCCTCGGTGAGAGCGTAGTTTCCTCAATCCTTCACGGCTTCCCCACATTAAGGCTCGGTGATTTCCCTAATTCGTGGCCCCCAGCAGGGGTGGTGCAGTCTCTGTAGCAGGGTGGCTACATACACATGAAAGCTCCAGGTTACCCATCCGGGTGAGACGCACTCGGGAAGCAGTGGCTTAGCATCACGCTTTATTTCAGGTATGGAAACATTGTCCTCTCCAATAAATGTGACAGCCAGTCCGTCTTTACCTGACGCGTTTCGTTTTATACTTCTTCAGAGGCTGGCGGAAGTTGGTTCGTGCTTGACACGGATACCCAATTAAAAGATTGCCCGCCCTTAATTGGCTGCTCGAATGAGACAGGGCTTTCTGGGTAATGTAATGCCAAAATATCTCTCCTCTAATGGATTGCACAATTACTGTCCAAAATTCAAACAGCTCTGGATGAGCCTCGGTGAGAGCGTAGTTTCCTCAATCCTTCACGGCTTCCCCACATTAAGGCTCAGTTATTTTCCTACCTCGTGGCCCCCACCAGGGGTGGTGCAGTCTCTGTAGCAGGGTGGCTACATACACATGAAAGCTCCAGGTTACCCATCCGGGTGAGAAGCGCTCGGGAAGCAGTGGTTTAGCATCACGCTTTATTTCAGGTATGGAAACATTGTTCTCTCCAATAAATGTGACAGCCAGTCCGTCTTTGCCTGAGGCGTTTCGTTTTATACTTCTTCAGAGGCTGGCGGAAGTTGGTTCGTGCTTGACACGTTTACCCAATTAAAAGATTGCCCGCACTTAATTGGCTGCTCGAATGAGACAGGGCTTTCTGGGTAATGTAGTGCCAAAATATCTCTCCTCTAATGGATTGCACAATTACTGTCCAAAATTCAAACAGCTCTGGATGAGCCTCGGTGAGAGCGTAGTTTCCTCAATCCTTCACGGCTTCCCCACATTAAGGCTCAGTGATTTCCCTACCTCGTGGCCCCCACCAGGGGTGGTGCAGTCTCTGTAGCAGGGTGGCTACATACACATGAAAGCTCCACGTTACCCATCCGGGTGAGACGCACTCGGGAAGCAGTGGTTTAGCATCACGCTTTATTTCAGGTATGGAATCATTGTTCTCTCCAATAAATGTGACAGCCAGACCGTCTTTGCCTGACGCGTTTCGATTTATACTTCTTCAGAGGCTGGCGGAAGTTGGTTCGTGCTTGACACGTTTACCCAATTAAAAGATTGCCCGCCCTTAATTGGCTGCTCGAATGAGACAGGGCTTTCTGGGTAATGTAATGCCAAAATATCTCTCCTCTAATGGATTGCACAATTACTGTCCAAAATTCAAACAGCTCTGGATGAGCCTCGGTGAGAGCGTAGTTTCCTCAATCCTTCACGGCTTCCCCACATTAAGGCTCAGTTATTTCCCTACCTCGTGGCCCCCACCAGGGGTGGTGCAGTCTCTGTAGCAGGGTGGCTACATAGACATGAAAGCTCCAGGTTACCCATCCGGGTGAGAAGCGCTCGGGAAGCAGTGGTTTAGCATCACGCTTTATTTCAGGTATGGAAACATTGTTCTCTCCAATAAATGTGACAGCCAGTCCGTCTTTGCCTGACGCGTTTCGTTTTATACTTCTTCAGAGGCTGGCGGAAGTTGGTTCGTGCTTGACACGTTTACCCAATTAAAAGATTGCCCGCCCTTAATTGGCTGCTCGAATGAGACAGGGCTTTCTGGGTAATGTAGTGCCAAAATATCTCTCCTCTAATGGATTGCACAGTTACTGTCCAAAATTCAAACAGCTCTGGATGAGCCTCGGTGAGAGCGTAGTTTCCTCAATCCTTCACGGCTTCCCCACATTAAGGCTCGGAGATTTCCCTACCTCGTGGCACCACCAGGGGTGGTGCAGTCTCTTTAGCAGGGTGGCTACATACACATGAAAGCTCCAGGTTACCCATCCGGGTGAGACGCACTCGGGAAGCAGTGGTTTAGCATCACGCTTTATTTCAGGTATGGAAACATTGTTCTCTCCAATAAATGTGACAACCAGTCCGTCTTTGCCTGACGCATTTCGTTTTATACTTCTTCAGAGGCTGGTGGAAGTTGGTTCGTGCTTGACACGTTTACCCAATTAAAAGATTGCCCGCCCTTAATTGGCTGCTCGAATGAGACAGGGCTTTCTGGGTAATGTAGTGCCAAAATATCTCTCCTCTAATGTATTGCACAATTACTGTCCAAAATTCAAAGAGCTCTGGATGAGCCTCGGTGAGGGCGTAGTTTCTTCAATCCTTCACGGCTTCCCCACATTAAAGCTTGGTGATTTCCCCACCTCGTGGCCCCCACCAGGGGTGGTGCAGTCTCTGTAGCAGGGTGGCTACATACACATGAAAGCTCCAGGTTACCCATCCGGGTGAGACGCACTCGGGAAGCAGTGGTTTAGCATCACGCTTTATTTCAGGTATGGAAACATTGTTCTCTCCAATAAATGTGACAGCCAGTCCGTCTTTGCCTGACACGTTTCGTTTTATACTTCTTCAGAGGCTGGCGGAAGTTGGTTCGTGCTTGACACGTTTACCCAATTAAAAGATTGCCCGCCCTTAATTGGCTGCTCGAATGAGACAGGGATTTCTGGGTAATGTAGTGCCAAAATATCTCTCCTCTAATGGATTGCACAATTACTGTCCAAAGTTCAAACAGCTCTGGATGAGCCTCGGTGAGAGCGTAGTTTCCTCAATCCTTCACGGCTTCCCCACATTAAGGCTAGGTGATTTCCCTACCTTGTGGCCCCCACCAGGGGTGGTGCAGTCTCTGTAGCAGGGTGGCTACATACACATGAAAGCTCCAGGTTACCCATCCGGGTGAGACGCACTCGGAAAGCAGTGGTTTAGCATCACGCTTTATTTCAGGTATGGAAACATTGTTCTCTCCAATAAATGTGACAACCAGTCCGTCTTTGCCTAACGCGTTTCGTTTTATACTTCTTCAGAGGCTGGCGGAAGTTGGTTCGTGCTTGACACGTTTACCCAATTAAAAGATTGCCCGCCCTTAATTGGCTGCTCGAATGAGACAGGGCTTTCTGGGTAATGTAGTGCCAAAATATCTCGCCTCTAATGGATTGCACAATTACCGTCCAAAATTCAAACAGCTCTGGATGAGCCTCGGTGAGAGCGTAGTTTCCTCAATCCTTCACGGCTTCCCCACATTAAGGCTTGGTGATTGATTTCCCCACCTCGTGGCCCCCACCAGGGGTGGTGCAGTCTCTGTAGCAGGGTGGCTACATACACATGAAAGCTCCAGGTTACCCATCCGGGTGAGACGCACTCGGGAAGCAGTGGTTTAGCATCACGCTTTATTTCAGGTATGGAAAAATTGTTCTCTCCAATAAATGTGACAACCAGTCCGTCTTTGCCTGACGCATTTCGTTTTATACTTCTTCAGAGGCTGGCGGAAGTTGGTTCGTGCTTGACACGTTTACCCAATTAAAAGATTGCCCGCCCTTAATTGGCTGCTCGAATGAAACAGGGCTTTCTAGGTAATGTAGTGCCAAAATATCTCGCCTCTAATGGATTGCACAATTACTGTCCAACATTCAAACAGCTCTGGATGAGCCTCGGTGAGAGCGTAGTTTCCTCAATCCTTTACGGCTTCCCCACATTAAGGCTCAGTGATTTCCCTACCTTGTGGCCCCCACCAGGGGTGGTGCAGTCTCTGTAGCAGGGTGGCTACATACACATGAAAGCTCCAGGTTACCCATCCGAGTGAGACGCACTCGGGAAGCAGTGGTTTAGCATCACGCTTTATTTCAGGTATGGAAACATTGATCTCTCCAACAAATGTGACAGCCAGTCTGTCTTTGCCTGACGCGTTTAGTTTAATACTTCTTCAGAGGCTGGTGGAAGTTGGTTCGTACTTGACACGTTTACCCAATTAAAAGATTGCCCGCCCTTAATTGGCTGCTCGAATGAGACAGGGCTCTCTGGGTAATGTAGTGCCAAAATATCTCTCCTCTAATGGATTGCACAATTACTGTCCAAAATTCAAAGAGCTCTGGATGAGCCTCGGTGAGGGCGTAGTTTCTTCAATCCTTCACGGATTCCCCACATTAAGGCTTGGTGATTTCCCCACCTCGTGGCCCCCACCAGGGGTGGTGCAGTCTCTGTAGCAGGGTGGTTACATACACATGAAAGCTCCAGGTTACCCATCCGGGTGAGACGCACTCGGGAAGCAGTGGTTTAGCATCACGCTTTATTTCAGGTATGGAAACATTGTTCTCTCCAATAAATGTGACAGCCAGTCCGTCTTTGCCTGACCCGTTTCATTTTATACTTCTTCAGAGGCTGGCGGAAGTTGGTTCGTGCTTGACACGTTTACCCAATTAAAAGATTGCCGGCCCTTAATTGGCTGCTCGAATGACACAGGGCTTTCTGGGTAATGTAGTGCCAAAATATCTCTCCTCTAATGGATTGCACAATTACTGTCCAAAATTCAAACAGCTCTGGATGAGCCTCGGTGAGAGCGTAGTTTCCTCAATCCTTCACGGCTCCCCACATTAAGGCTCAGTGATTTCCCTACCTTGTGGCCCCCACCAGGGGTGGTGCAGTCTCTGTAGCAGGGTGGCTACATACACATGAAAGCTCCAGGTTACCCATCTGGGTGAGACGCACTCGGAAAGCAGTGGTTTAGCATCACGCTTTATTTCAGGTATGGAAACATTGTTCTCTCCAATAAATGTGACAACCAGTCCGTCTTTGCCTGACGCGTTTCGTTTTATACTTCTTCAGAGGCTGGCGGAAGTTGGTTCATGCTTGACACGTTTACCCAATTAAAAGATTGTCCGCCCTTAATTGGCTGCTCGAATGAGACAGGGCTTTCTGGGTAATGTAGTGCCAAAATATCTCGCCTCTAATGGATTGCACAATTACCGTCCAAAATTCAAACAGCTCTGGATGAGCCTCGGTGAGAGCGTAGTTTCCTCAATCCTTCACGGCTTCCCCACATTAAGGCTCAGTGATTTCCCTACCTCGTGGCCCCCACCAGGGGTGGTGCAGTCTCTGTAGCAGGGTGGCTACATACACATGAAAGCTCCAGGTTACCCATCCGGGTGAGACGCACTCGGGAAGCAGTGGTTTAGCATCACGCTTTATTTCAGGTATGGAATCATTGTTCTCTCCAATAAATGTGACAGCCAGACCGTCTTTGCCTGACGCGTTTCGATTTATACTTCTTCAGAGGCTGGCGGAAGTTGGTTCGTGCTTGACACGTTTACCCAATTAAAAGATTGCCCGCCCTTAATTGGCTGCTCGAATGAGACAGGGCTTTCTGGGTAATGTAGTGCCAAAATATCTCGCCTCTAATGGATTGCACAATTACTGTCCAAAATTCAAACAGCTCTGGATGAGCCTCGGTGAGAGATTAGTTTCCTCAATCCTTCACGGCTTCCCCACATTAAGGCTCAGTGATTTCCCTACCTCGTGGCCCCCACCAGGGGTGGTGCAGTCTCTGTAGCAGGGTGGCTACATACACATGAAAGCTCCAGGTTACCCATCCGAGTGAGACGCACTCGGGAAGCAGTGGTTTAGCATCACGCTTTATTTCAGGTTTGGAAACATTAATCTCTCCAACAAATGTGACAGCCAGTCTGTCTTTGCCTGACGCGTTTAGTTTTATACTTCTTCAGAGGCTGGCGGAAGTTGGTTCGTGCTTGACACGTTTACCCAATTAAAAGATTGCCCGCCCTTAATTGGCTGCTCGAATGAGACAGGGCTTTCTGGGTAATGTAGTGCCAAAATATCTCTCCTCTAATGGATTGCACAATTACTGTCCAAAATTCAAACAGCTCTGGATGAGCCTCGGTGAGGGCATAGTTTCTCCAATCCTTCACGGCTTCCCCACATTAAGGCTCGGTGATTTCCCTACCTCGTGGCCCCCACCAGGGGTGGTGCAGTCTCCGTAGCAGGGTGGCTACATACACATGAAAGCTCCAGGTTACCCATCCGGGTGAGACGCACTCAGGAAGCAGTGGTTTAGCATCACGCTTTATTTCAGGTATGGAAACATTGTTCTCTCCAATAAATGTGACAGCCAGACCGTCTTTGCCTGACGCGTTTCGATTTATACTTCTTCAGAGGCTGGCGGAAGTTGGTTCGTGCTTGACACGTTTACCCAATTAAAAGATTGCCCGCCCTTAATTGGCTGCTCGAATGAGACAGGGCTTTCTGGGTAATGTAATGCCAAAATATCTCTCCTCTAATGGATTGCACAATTACTGTCCAAAATTCAAACAGCTCTGGATGAGCCTCGGTGAGAGCGTAGTTTCCTCAATCCTTCACGGCTTCCCCACATTAAGGCTCAGTTATTTCCCTACCTCGTGGCCCCCACCAGGGGTGGTGCAGTCTCTGTAGCAGGGTGGCTACATACACATGAAAGCTCCAGGTTACCCATCCGGGTGAGAAGCGCTCGGGAAGCAGTGGTTTAGCATCACGCTTTATTTCAGGTATGGAAACATTGTTCTCTCCAATAAATGTGACAGCCAGTCCGTCTTTGCCTGACGCGTTTCGTTTTATACTTCTTCAGAGGCTGGCGGAAGTTGGTTCGTGCTGGACACGTTTACCCAATTAAAAGATTGCCCGCCCTTAATTGGCTGCTCGAATGAGACAGGGCTTTCTGGGTAATGTAGTGCCAAAATATCTCTCCTCTAATGGATTGCACAATTACTGTCCAAAATTCAAACAGCTCTGGATGAGCCTCGGTGAGAGCGTAGTTTCCTCAATCCTTCACGGCTTCCCCAGATTAAGGCTCGGTGATTTCCCTAATTCGTGGCCCCCAGCAGGGGTGGTGCAGTCTCTGTAGCAGGGTGGCTACATACACATGAAAGCTCCAGGTTACCCATCCGGGTGAGACGCACTCGGGAAGCAGTGGCTTAGCATCACGCTTCATTTCAGGTATGGAAACATTGTCCTCTCCAATAAATGTGACAGCCAGTCCGTCTTTACCTGACGCGTTTCGTTTTATACTTCTTCAGAGGCTGGCGGAAGTTGGTTCGTGCTTGACACGGATACCCAATTAAAAGATTGCCCGCCCTTAATTGGCTGCTCGAATGAGTCAGGGCTTTCTGGGTAATGTAGTGCCAAAATATCTCTCCTCTAATGGATTGCACAATTACTGTCCTAAATTCAAACAGCTCTGGATGAGCCTCAGTGAGAGCGTAGTTTCCTCAATCCTTCACGGCTTCCCCACATTAAGGCTCGGAGATTTCCCTACCTCGTGGCACCACCAGGGGTGGTGCAGTCTCTGTAGCAGGGTGGCTACATACACATGAAAGCTCCAGGTTACCCATCCGGGTGAGACGCACTCGGGAAGCAGTGGTTTAGCATCACGCTTTATTTCAGGTATGGAAACATTGTTCTCTCCAATAAATGTGACAGCCAGTCCGTCTTTGCCTGACGCGTTTCGTTTTATACTTCTTCAGAGGCTGGCGGAAGTTGGTTCGTGCTTGACACGTTTACCCAATTAAAAGATTGCCGGCCCTTAATTGGCTGCTCGAATGAGACAGGGCTTTCTGGGTAATGTAATGCCAAAATATCTCTCCTCTAATGGATTGCACAATTACTGTCCAAAATTCAAACAGCTCTGGATGAGCCTCGGTGAGAGCGTAGTTTCCTCAATCCTTCACGGCTTCCCCACATTAAGGCTCAGTTATTTCCCTACCTCGTGGCCCCCACCAGGGGTGGTGCAGTCTCTGTAGCAGGGTGGCTACATACACATGAAAGCTCCAGGTTACCCATCCGGGTGAGAAGCGCTCGGGAAGCAGTGGTTTAGCATCACGCTTTATTTCAGGTATGGAAACATTGTTCTCTCCAATAAATGTGACAGCCAGTCCGTCTTTGCCTGACGCGTTTCGTTTCATACTTCTTCAGAGGCTGGCGGAAGTTGGTTCGTGCTGGACACGTTTACCCAATTAAAAGATTGCCCACCCTTAATTGGCTGCTCGAATGAGACAGGGCTTTCTGGGTAATGTAGTGCCAAAATATCTCTCCTCTAATGGATTGCACAATTACTGTCCAAAATTCAAACAGCTCTGGATGAGCCTCGGTGAGAGCGTAGTTTCCTCAATCCTTCACGGCTTCCCCACATTAAGGTTCGGTGATTTCCCTACCTCATGGCCCCCAGCAGGGGTGGTGCAGTCTCTGTAGCAGGGTGGCTACATACACATGAAAGCTCCAGGTTACCCATCCGGGTGAGACGCACTCGGGAAGCAGTGGTTTAGCATCACGCTTTATTTCAGGTATGGAAACATTGTCCTCTCCAATAAATGTGACAGCCAGTCCGTCTTTACCTGACGCGTTTCGTTTTATACTTCTTCAGAGGCTGGCGGAAGTTGGTTCGTGCTTGACACGGATACCCAATTAAAAGATTGCCCGCCCTTAATTGGCTGCTCGAATGAGACAGGGCTTTCTGGGTAATGTAGTGCCAAAATATCTCTCCTCTAATGGATTGCACAATTACTGTCCAAAATTCAAACAGCTCTGGATGAGCCTCGGTGAGAGCGTAGTTTCCTCAATCCTTCACGGCTTCCCCACATTAAGGCTCAGTTATTTCCCTACCTCGTGGCCCCCACCAGGGGTGGTGCAGTCTCTGTAGCAGGGTGGCTACATACACATGAAAGCTCCAGGTTACCCATCCGGGTGAGAAGCGCTCGGGAAGCAGTGGTTTAGCATCACGCTTTATTTCAGGTATGGAAACATTGTTCTCTCCAATAAATGTGACAGCCAGTCCGTCTTTGCCTGACGCGTTTCGTTTTATACTTCTTCAGAGGCTGGCGGAAGTTGGTTCGTGCTGGACACGTTTACCCAATTAAAAGATTGCCCACCCTTAATTGGCTGCTCGAATGAGACAGGGCTTTCTGGGTAATGTAGTGCCAAAATATCTCTCCTCTAATGGATTGCACAATTACTGTCCAAAATTCAAACAGCTCTGGATGAGCCTCGGTGAGAGCGTAGTTTCCTCAATCCTTCACGGCTTCCCCACATTAAGGCTCGGTGATTTCCCTAATTCGTGGCCCCCAGCAGGGGTGGTGCAGTCTCTGTAGCAGGGTGGCTACATACACATGAAAGGTCCAGGTTACCCATCCGGGTGAGACGCACTCGGGAAGCAGTGGCTTAGCATCACGCTTTATTTCAGGTATGGAAACATTGTCCTCTCCAATAAATGTGACAGCCAGTCCGTCTTTACCTGACGCGTTTCGTTTTATACTTCTTCAGAGGCTGGCGGAAGTTGGTTCGTGCTTGACACGGATACCCAATTAAAAGATTGCCCGCCCTTAATTGGCTGCTCGAATGAGACAGGGCTTTCTGGGTAATGTAATGCCAAAATATCTCTCCTCTAATGGATTGCACAATTACTGTCCAAAATTCAAACAGCTCTGGATGAGCCTCGGTGAGAGTGTAGTTTCCTCAATCCTTCACGGCTTCCCCACATTAAGGCTCAGTTATTTTCCTACCTCGTGGCCCCCACCAGGGGTGGTGCAGTCTCTGTAGCAGGGTGGCTACATACACATGAAAGCTCCAGGTTACCCATCCGGGTGAGAAGCGCTCGGGAAGCAGTGGTTTAGCATCACGCTTTATTTCAGGTATGGAAACATTGTTCTCTCCAATAAATGTGACAGCCAGTCCGTCTTTGCCTGACGCGTTTCGTTTTATACTTCTTCAGAGGCTGGCGGAAGTTGGTTCGTGCTTGACACGTTTACCCAATTAAAAGATTGCCCGCCCTTAATTGGCTGCTCGAATGAGACAGGGCTTTCTGGGTAATGTAGTGCCAAAATATCTCTCCTCTAATGGATTGCACAATTACTGTCCAAAATTCAAACAGCTCAGGATGAGCCTCGGTGAGAGCGTAGTTTCCTCAATCCTTCACGGCTTCCCCACATTAAGGTTCGGTGATTTCCCTACCTCATGGCCCCCAGCAGGGGTGGTGCAGTCTCTGTAGCAGGGTGGCTACATACACATGAAAGCTCCAGGTTACCCATCCGGGTGAGACGCACTCGGGAAGCAGTGGTTTAGCATCACGCTTTATTTCAGGTATGGAAACATTGTCCTCTCCAATAAATGTGACAGCCAGTCCGTCTTTACCTGACGCGTTTCGTTTTATACTTCTTCAGAGGCTGGCGGAAGTTGGTTCGTGCTTGACACGGATACCCAATTAAAAGATTGCCCGCCCTTAATTGGCTGCTCGAATGAGACAGGGCTTTCTGGGTAATGTAGTGCCAAAATATCTCTCCTCTAATGGATTGCACAATTACTGTCCAAAATTCAAACAGCTCTGGATGAGCCTCGGTGAGAGCGTAGTTTCCTCAATCCTTCACGGCTTCCCCACATTAAGGCTCAGAGATTTCCCTACCTCGTGGCCCCCACCAGGGGTGGTGCAGTCTCTGTAGCAGGGTGGCTACATACACATGAAAGCTCCAGGTTACCCATCCGGGTGAGACGCACTCGGGAAGCAGTGGTTTAGCATCACGCTTTATTTCAGGTATGGAAACATTGTTCTCTCCAATAAATGTGACAGCCAGTCCGTCTTTGCCTGACGCGTTTCGTTTTATACTTCTTCAGAGGCTGGCGGAAGTTGGTTCGTGCTTGACACGTTTACCCAATTAAAAGATTGCCGGCCCTTAATTGGCTGCTCGAATGAGACAGGGCTTTCTGGGTAATGTAGTGCCAAAATATCTGTCCTCTAATGGATTGCACAATTACTGTCCAAAATTCAAACAGCTCTGGATGAGCCTCGGTGAGAGCGTAGTTTCCTCAATCCTTCACGGCTTCCCCACATTAAGGCTCGGTGATTTCCCTACCTCGTGGCCCCCACCAGGGGTGGCGCTGTCTCTGTAGCAGGGTGGCTACATACACATGAAAGCTCCAGGTTACCCATCCGGGTGAGACGCACTCGGGAAGCAGTGGTTTAGCATCACGCTTTATTTCAGGTATGGAAACATTGTTATCTCCAATAAATGTGACCGCCAGTCCGCCTTCGCCTGACGCGTTTCGAATATACTTCTTCAGAGGCTGGCGGAAGTTGGTTCGTGCTTGACACGTTTACCCAATTAAAAGATTGCCCACCCTTAATTGGCTGCTCAAATGAGACAGGGATTTCTGGGTAATGAAGTGCCAAATTATCTCTCCTCTAATGGATTGCACAATTACTGTCCAAAGTTCAAACAGCTCTGGAAGAGCCTCGGTGAGAGCGTAGTTTCCTCAATCCTTCACGGCTTCACCACATTAAGGCTCGGTGATTTCCCGACCTCGTGGCCCCCACCAGGGGTGGTGCAGTCTCTGTAGCAGCGTGGCTACATACACATGAAAGCTCCAGGCTACCCATCCGGGTGAGACGCACTCGGGAAGCAGTGGTTTAGCATCACGCTTTATTTCAGGTATGGAAACATTGTTCTCTCCAATAAATGTGACAGCCATTCCGTCTTTGCCTGACGCGTTTCATTTTATACTTCTTCAGAGGCTGGTGGAAGTTGGTTTGTGCTTGACACGTTTACCCAAGTAAAAGATTGCCCGCCCTTAATTGGCTGCTCGAATGAGACAGGGCTTTCTGGGTAATGTAGTGCCAAAATATCTCTCCTCTAATGGATTGCCCAATTACTGTCCAAAATTCAAACAGCTCTGGATGAGCCTCGGTGAGAGCGTAGTGTCTTCAATCCTTCACGGCTTCCCCACATTAAGGCTCGGTGATTTCCCTACCTCGTGGCCCCCACCAGGGGTGGTGCAGTCTCTGTAGCAGGTTGGCTACATACACATGAAAGCTCCAGGTTACCCATCCGGGTGAGACGCACTCGGGAAGCAGTGGTTTAGCATCACGCTTTATTTCAGGTATGGAAACATTGTTCTCTCCAAGAAATGTGACAGCCAGTCCGTCTTTGCCTGACGCGTTTCATTTTATACTTCTTCAGAGGCTGGCGGAAGTTGGTTCGTGCTTGACACGTTTACCCAATTAAAAGATTGCCCGCCCTTAATTGGCTGCTCGAATGAGACAGGGCTTTCTGGGTAATGTAGTGCCAAAATATCTCTCCTCTAATGGATTGCACAATTACTTTCCAAAATTCAAACAGCTCTGGATGAGCCTCGGTGCGAGCGTAGTTTCCTCAATCCTTCACGGCTTCCCCACATTAAGGCTCGGTGATTTCCCTACCTCGTGGCCCCCAGCAGGGGTGGTGCAGTCTCTGTAGCAGGGTGGCTACATACACATGAAAGCTCCAGGTTACCCATCCGGGTGAGAAGCGCTCGGGAAGCAGTGGTTTAGCATCACGCTTTATTTCAGGTATGGAAACATTGTTCTCTCCAATAAATGTGACAGCCAGTCCGTCTTTGCCTGACGCGTTTCGTTTTATACTTCTTCAGAGGCTGGCGGAAGTTGGTTCGTGCTTGACACGTTTACCCAATTAAAAGATTGCCCGCCCTTAATTGGCTGCTCGAATGAGACAGGGCTTTCTGGGTAATGTAGTGCCAAAATATCTCTCCTCTAATGGATTGCACAATTACTGTCCAAAATTCAAACAGCTCTGGATGAGCCTCGGTGAGAGCGTAGTTTCCTCAATCCTTCACGGCTTCCCCACATTAAGGCTCGGTGATTTCCCTAATTCGTGGCCCCCAGCAGGGGTGGTGCAGTCTCTGTAGCAGGGTGGCTACATACACATGAAAGATCCAGGTTACCCATCCGGGTGAGACGCACTCGGGAAGCAGTGGCTTAGCATCACGCTTTATTTCAGGTATGGAAACATTGTCCTCTCCAATAAATGTGACAGCCAGTCCGTCTTTACCTGACGCGTTTCGTTTTATACTTCTTCAGAGGCTGGCAGAAGTTGGTTCGTGCTTGACACGGATACCCAATTAAAAGATTGCCCGCCCTTAATTGGCTGCTCGAATGAGACAGGGCTTTCTGGGTAATGTAGTGCCAAAATATCTCTCCTCTAATGGATTGCACAGTTACTGTCCAAAATTCAAACAGCTCTGGATGAGCCTCGGTGAGAGCGTAGTTTCCTCAATCCTTCACGGCTTCCCCACATTAAGGCTCGGAGATTTCCCTACCTCGTGGCACCACCAGGGGTGGTGCAGTCTCTTTAGCAGGGTGGCTACATACACATGAAAGCTCCAGGTTACCCATCCGGGTGAGACGCACTCGGGAAGCAGTGGTTTAGCATCACGCTTTATTTCAGGTATGGAAACATTGTTCTCTCCAATAAATGTGACAACCAGTCCGTCTTTGCCTGACGCATTTCGTTTTATACTTCTTCAGAGCCTGGCGGAAGTTGGTTCGTGCTTGACACGTTTACCCAATTAAAAGATTGCCCGCCCTTAATTGGCTGCTCGAATGAGACAGGGCTTTCTGGGTAATGTAGTGCCAAAATATCTCGCCTCTAATGGATTGCACAATTACTGTCCAACATTCAAACAGCTCTGGATGAGCCTCGGTGAGAGCGTAGTTTCCTCAATCCTTCACGGCTTCCCCACATTAAGGCTCAGTGATTTCCCTACCTTGTGGCCCCCACCAGGGGTGGTGCAGTCTCTGTAGCAGGGTGGCTACATACACATGAAAGCTCCAGGTTACCCATCCGAGTGAGACGCACTCGGGAAGCAGTGGTTTAGCATCACGCTTTATTTCAGGTATGGAAACATTGATCTCTCCAACAAATGTGACAGCCAGTCTGTCTTTGCCTGACGCGTTTAGTTTTATACTTCTTCAGAGGCTGGTGGAAGTTGGTTCGTGCTTGACACGTTTACCCAATTAAAAGATTGCCCGCCCTTAATTGGCTGCTCGAATGAGACAGGGCTTTCTGGGTAATGTAGTGCCAAAATATCTCTCCTCTAATGGATTGCACAATTACTGTCCAAAATTCAAAGAGCTCTGGATGAGCCTCGGTGAGGGCGTAGTTTCTTCAATCCTTCACGGCTTCCCCACATTAAGGCTTGGTGATTTCCCCACCTCGTGGCCCCCACCAGGGGTGGTGCAGTCTCTGTAGCAGGGTGGCTACATACACATGAAAGCTCCAGGTTACCCATCCGGGTGAGACGCACTCGGAAAGCAGTGGTTTAGCATCACGCTTTATTTCAGGTATGGAAACATTGTTCTCTCCAATAAATGTGACAACCAGTCCGTCTTTGCCTGAAGCGTTTCGTTTTATACTTCTTCAGAGGCTGGCAGAAGTTGGTTCGTGCTTGACACGTTTACCCAATTAAAAGATTGCCCGCCCTTAATTGGCTACTCGAATGAGACAGGGCTTTCTGGGTAATGTAGTGCCAAAATATCTCGCCTCTAATGGATTGCACAATTACTGTCCAAAATTCAAACAGCTCTGGATGAGCCTCGGTGAGAGATTAGTTTCCTCAATCCTTCACGGCTTCCCCACATTAAGGCTCAGTGATTTCCCTACCTCGTGGCCCCCACCAGGGGTGGTGCAGTCTCTGTAGCACGGTGGCTGCATACACATGAAAGCTCCAGGTTACCCATCCGAGTGAGACGCACTCGGGAAGCAGTGGTTTAGCATCACGCTTTATTTCAGGTTTGGAAACATTAATCTCTCCAACAAATGTGACAGCCAGTCTGTCTTTGCCTGACGCGTTTAGTTTTATACTTCTTCAGAGGCTGGCGGAAGTTGGTTCGTGCTTGACACGTTTACCCAATTAAAAGATTGCCCGCCCTTAATTGGCTGCTCGAATGAGACAGGGCTTTCTGGGTAATGTAGTGCCAAAATATCTCTCCTCTAATGGATTGCACAATTACTGTCCAAAATTCAAACAGCTCTGGATGAGCCTCGGTGAGGGCATAGTTTCTCCAATCCTTCACGGCTTCCCCACATTAAGGCTCGCTGATTTCCCTACCTCGTGGCCCCCACCAGGGGTGGTGCAGTCTCCGTAGCAGGGTGGCTACATACACATGAAAGCTCCAGGTTACCCATTCGGGTGAGACGCACTCGGGAAGCAGTGGTTTAGCATCACGCTTTATTTCAGGTATGGAAACATTGTTCTCTCCAATAAATGTGACAGCCAGACCGTCTTTGCCTGACGCGTTTCGATTTATACTTCTTCAGAGGCTGGCGGAAGTTGGCTCGTGCTTGACACGTTTACCCAATTAAAAGATTGCCCGCCCTTAATTGGCTGCTCGAATGAGACAGGGCTTTCTGGGTAATGTAATGCCAAAATATCTCTCCTCTAATGCATTGCACAATTACTGTCCAAAATTCAAACAGCTCTGGATGAGCCTCGGTGAGAGCGTAGTTTCCTCAATCCTTCACGGCTTCCCCACATTAAGGCTCAGTTATTTCCCTACCTCGTGGCCCCCACCAGGGGTGGTGCAGTCTCTGTAGCAGGGTGGCTACATACACATGAAAGCTCCAGGTTACCCATCCGGGTGAGAAGCGCTCGGGAAGCAGTGGTTTAGCATCACGCTTTATTTCAGGTATGGAAACATTGTTCTCTCCAATAAATGTGACAACCAGTCCGTCTTTGCCTGACGCGTTTCGTTTTATACTTCTTCAGAGGCTGGCGGAAGTTGGTTCGTGCTTGACACGTTTACCCAATTAAAAGATTGCCCGCCCTTAATTGGCTGCTCGAATGAGACAGGGCTTTCTGGGTAATGTAGTGCCAAAATATCTCGCCTCTAATGGATTGCACAATTACCGTCCAAAATTCAAACAGCTCTGGATGAGCCTCGGTGAGAGCGTAGTTTCCTCAATCCTTCACGGCTTCCCCACATTAAGGCTTGGTGATTGATTTCCCCACCTCGTGGCCCCCACCAGGGGTGGTGCAGTCTCTGTAGCAGGGTGGCTACATACACATGAAAGCTCCAGGTTACCCATCCGGGTGAGACGCACTCGGGAAGCAGTGGTTTAGCATCACGCTTTATTTCAGGTATGGAAACATTGTTCTCTCCAATAAATGTGACAACCAGTCCGTCTTTGCCTGAAGCGTTTCGTTTTATACTTCTTCAGAGGCTGGCAGAAGTTGGTTCGTGCTTGACACGTTTACCCAATTAAAAGATTGCCCGCCCTTAATTGGCTACTCGAATGAGACAGGGCTTTCTGGGTAATGTAGTGCCAAAATATCTCGCCTCTAATGGATTGCACAATTACTGTCCAAAATTCAAACAGCTCTGGATGAGCCTCGGTGAGAGATTAGTTTCCTCAATCCTTCACGGCTTCCCCACATTAAGGCTCAGTGATTTCCCTACCTCGTGGCCCCCACCAGGGGTGGTGCAGTCTCTGTAGCACGGTGGCTGCATACACATGAAAGCTCCAGGTTACCCATCCGAGTGAGACGCACTCGGGAAGCAGTGGTTTAGCATCACGCTTTATTTCAGGTTTGGAAACATTAATCTCTCCAACAAATGTGACAGCCAGTCTGTCTTTGCCTGACGCGTTTAGTTTTATACTTCTTCAGAGGCTGGCGGAAGTTGGTTCGTGCTTGACACGTTTACCCAATTAAAAGATTGCCCGCCCTTAATTGGCTGCTCGAATGAGACAGGGCTTTCTGGGTAATGTAGTGCCAAAATATCTCTCCTCTAATGGATTGCACAATTACTGTCCAAAATTCAAACAGCTCTGGATGAGCCTCGGTGAGGGCATAGTTTCTCCAATCCTTCACGGCTTCCCCACATTAAGGCTCGCTGATTTCCCTACCTCGTGGCCCCCACCAGGGGTGGTGCAGTCTCCGTAGCAGGGTGGCTACATACACATGAAAGCTCCAGGTTACCCATTCGGGTGAGACGCACTCGGGAAGCAGTGGTTTAGCATCACGCTTTATTTCAGGTATGGAAACATTGTTCTCTCCAATAAATGTGACAGCCAGACCGTCTTTGCCTGACGCGTTTCGATTTATACTTCTTCAGAGGCTGGCGGAAGTTGGCTCGTGCTTGACACGTTTACCCAATTAAAAGATTGCCCGCCCTTAATTGGCTGCTCGAATGAGACAGGGCTTTCTGGGTAATGTAATGCCAAAATATCTCTCCTCTAATGCATTGCACAATTACTGTCCAAAATTCAAACAGCTCTGGATGAGCCTCGGTGAGAGCGTAGTTTCCTCAATCCTTCACGGCTTCCCCACATTAAGGCTCAGTTATTTCCCTACCTCGTGGCCCCCACCAGGGGTGGTGCAGTCTCTGTAGCAGGGTGGCTACATACACATGAAAGCTCCAGGTTACCCATCCGGGTGAGAAGCGCTCGGGAAGCAGTGGTTTAGCATCACGCTTTATTTCAGGTATGGAAACATTGTTCTCTCCAATAAATGTGACAGCCAGTCCGTCTTTGCCTGACGCGTTTCGTTTTATACTTCTTCAGAGGCTGGCGGAAGTTGGTTCGTGCTGGACACGTTTACCCAATTAAAAGATTGCCCGCCCTTAATTGGCTGCTCGAATGAGACAGGGCTTTCTGGGTAATGTAGTGCCAAAATATCTCTCCTCTAATGGATTGCACAATTACTGTCCAAAATTCAAACAGCTCTGGATGAGCCTCGGTGAGAGCGTAGTTTCCTCAATCCTTCACGGCTTCCCCAGATTAAGGCTCGGTGATTTCCCTAATTCGTGGCCCCCAGCAGGGGTGGTGCAGTCTCTGTAGCAGGGTGGCTACATACACATGAAAGCTCCAGGTTACCCATCCGGGTGAGACGCACTCGGGAAGCAGTGGCTTAGCATCACGCTTCATTTCAGGTATGGAAACATTGTCCTCTCCAATAAATGTGACAGCCAGTCCGTCTTTACCTGATGCGTTTCGTTTTATACTTCTTCAGAGGCTGGCGGAAGTTGGTTCGTGCTTGACACGGATACCCAATTAAAAGATTGCCCGCCCTTAATTGGCTGCTCGAATGAGACAGGGCTTTCTGGGTAATGTAGTGCCAAAATATCTCTCCTCTAATGGATTGCACAATTACTGTCCAAAATTCAAACAGCTCTGGATGAGCCTCAGTGAGAGCGTAGTTTCCTCAATCCTTCACGGCTTCCCCACATTAAGGCTCGGAGATTTCCCTACCTCGTGGCACCACCAGGGGTGGTGCAGTCTCTGTAGCAGGGTGGCTACATACACATGAAAGCTCCAGGTTACCCATCCGGGTGAGACGCACTCGGGAAGCAGTGGTTTAGCATCACGCTTTATTTCAGGTATGGAAACATTGTTCTCTCCAATAAATGTGACAGCCAGTCCGTCTTTGCCTGACGCGTTTCGTTTTATACTTCTTCAGAGGCTGGCGGAAGTTGGTTCGTGCTTGACACGTTTACCCAATTAAAAGATTGCCGGCCCTTAATTGGCTGCTCGAATGAGACAGGGCTTTCTGGGTAATGTAATGCCAAAATATCTCTCCTCTAATGGATTGCACAATTACTGTCCAAAATTCAAACAGCTCTGGATGAGCCTCGGTGAGAGCGTAGTTTCCTCAATCCTTCACGGCTTCCCCACATTAAGGCTCAGTTATTTCCCTACCTCGTGGCCCCCACCAGGGGTGGTGCAGTCTCTGTAGCAGGGTGGCTACATACACATGAAAGCTCCAGGTTACCCATCCGGGTGAGAAGCGCTCGGGAAGCAGTGGTTTAGCATCACGCTTTATTTCAGGTATGGAAACATTGTTCTCTCCAATAAATGTGACAGCCAGTCCGTCTTTGCCTGACGCGTTTCGTTTTATACTTCTTCAGAGGCTGGCGGAAGTTGGTTCGTGCTGGACACGTTTACCCAATTAAAAGATTGCCCACCCTTAATTGGCTGCTCGAATGAGACAGGGCTTTCTGGGTAATGTAGTGCCAAAATATCTCTCCTCTAATGGATTGCACAATTACTGTCCAAAATTCAAACAGCTCTGGATGAGCCTCGGTGAGAGCGTAGTTTCCTCAATCCTTCACGGCTTCCCCACATTAAGGCTCGGTGATTTCCCTAATTCGTGGCCCCCAGCAGGGGTGGTGCAGTCTCTGTAGCAGGGTGGCTACATACACATGAAAGCTCCAGGTTACCCATCCGGGTGAGACGCACTCGGGAAGCAGTGGCTTAGCATCACGCTTTATTTCAGGTATGGAAACATTGTCCTCTCCAATAAATGTGACAGCCAGTCCGTCTTTACCTGACGCGTTTCGTTTTATACTTCTTCAGAGGCTGGCGGAAGTTGGTTCGTGCTTGACACGGATACCCAATTAAAAGATTGCCCGCCCTTAATTGGCTGCTCGAATGAGACAGGGCTTTCTGGGTAATGTAATGCCAAAATATCTCTCCTCTAATGGATTGCACAATTACTGTCCAAAATTCAAACAGCTCTGGATGAGCCTCGGTGAGAGCGTAGTTTCCTCAATCCTTCACGGCTTCCCCACATTAAGGCTCAGTTATTTTCCTACCTCGTGGCCCCCACCAGGGGTGGTGCAGTCTCTGTAGCAGGGTGGCTACATACACATGAAAGCTCCAGGTTACCCATCCGGGTGAGAAGCGCTCGGGAAGCAGTGGTTTAGCATCACGCTTTATTTCAGGTATGGAAACATTGTTCTCTCCAATAAATGTGACAGCCAGTCCGTCTTTGCCTGAAGCGTTTCGTTTTATACTTCTTCAGAGGCTGGCGGAAGTTGGTTCATGCTTGACACGTTTACCCAATTAAAAGATTGCCCGCCCTTAATTGGCTGCTCGAATGAGACAGGGCTTTCTGGGTAATGTAGTGCCAAAATATCTCTCCTCTAATGGATTGCACAATTACTGTCCAAAATTCAAACAGCTCTGGATGAGCCTCGGTGAGAGCGTAGTTTCCTCAATCCTTCACGGCTTCCCCACATTAAGGTTCGGTGATTTCCCTACCTCATGGCCCCCAGCAGGGGTGGTGCAGTCTCTGTAGCAGGGTGGCTACATACACATGAAAGCTCCAGGTTACCCATCCGGGTGAGACGCACTCGGGAAGCAGTGGTTTAGCATCACGCTTTATTTCAGGTATCGAAACATTGTCCTCTCCAATAAATGTGACAGCCAGTCCGTCTTTACCTGACGCGTTTCGTTTTATACTTCTTCAGAGGCTGGCGGAAGTTGGTTCGTGCTTGACACGGATACCCAATTAAAAGATTGCCCGCCCTTAATTGGCTGCTCGAATGAGACAGGGCTTTCTGGGTAATGTAGTGCCAAAATATCTCTCCTCTAATGGATTGCACAATTACTGTCCAAAATTCAAACAGCTCTGGATGAGCCTCGGTGAGAGCGTAGTTTCCTCAATCCTTCACGGCTTCCCCACATTAAGGCTCAGAGATTTCCCTACCTCGTGGCCCCCACCAGGGGTGGTGCAGTCTCTGTAGCAGGGTGGCTACATACACATGAAAGCTCCAGGTTACCCATCCGGGTGAGACGCACTCGGGAAGCAGTGGTTTAGCATCACGCTTTATTTCAGGTATGGAAACATTGTTCTCTCCAATAAATGTGACAGCCAGTCCGTCTTTGCCTGACGCGTTTCGTTTTATACTTCTTCAGAGGCTGGCGGAAGTTGGTTCGTGCTTGACACGTTTACCCAATTAAAAGATTGCCGGCCCTTAATTGGCTGCTCGAATGAGACAGGGCTTTCTGGGTAATGTAGTGCCAAAATATCTGTCCTCTAATGGATTGCACAATTACTGTCCAAAATTCAAACAGCTCTGGATGAGCCTCAGTGAGAGCGTAGTTTCCTCAATCCTTCACGGCTTCCCCACATTAAGGCTCGGTGATTTCCCTACCTCGTGGCCCCCACCAGGGGTGGTGCTGTCTCTGTAGCAGGGTGGCTACATACACATGAAAGCTCCAGGTTACCCATCCGGGTGAGACGCACTCGGGAAGCAGTGGTTTAGCATCACGCTTTATTTCAGGTATGGAAACATTGTTATCTCCAATAAATGTGACCGCCAGTCCGCCTTCGCCTGACGCGTTTCGAATATACTTCTTCAGAGGCTGGCGGAAGTTGGTTCGTGCTTGACACGTTTACCCAATTAAAAGATTGCCCGCCCTTAATTGGCTGCTCAAATGAGACAGGGATTTCTGGGTAATGAAGTGCCAAATTATCTCTCCTCTAATGGATTGCACAATTACTGTCCAAAGTTCAAACAGCTCTGGAAGAGCCTCGGTGAGAGCGTAGTTTCCTCAATCCTTCACGGCTTCACCACATTAAGGCTCGGTGATTTCCCGACCTCGTGGCCCCCACCAGGGGTGGTGCAGTCTCTGTAGCAGCGTGGCTACATACACATGAAAGCTCCAGGCTACCCATCCGGGTGAGACGCACTCGGGAAGCAGTGGCTAAGCATCACGCTTTATTTCAGGTATGGAAACATTGTTCTCTCCAATAAATGTGACAGCCATTCCGTCTTTGCCTGACGCGTTTCATTTTATACTTCTTCAGAGGCTGGTGGAAGTTGGTTCGTGCTTGACACGTTTACCCAAGTAAAAGATTGCCTGCCCTTAATTGGCTGCTCGAATGAGACAGGGCTTTCTGGGTAATGTAGTGCCAAAATATCTCTCCTCTAATGGATTGCACAATTACTTTCCAAAATTCAAACAGCTCTGGATGAGCCTCGGTGCGAGCGTAGTTTCCTCAATCCTTCACGGCTTCCCCACATTAAGGCTCGGTGATTTCCCTACCTCGTGGCCCCCAGCAGGGGTGGTGCAGTCTCTGTAGCAGGGTGGCTACATACACATGAAAGCTCCAGGTTACCCATCCGGGTGAGACGCACTCGGGAAGCAGTGGTTTAGCATCACGCTTTATTTCAGGTATGGAAACATTGTTCTCTCCAATAAATGTGACAGCCAGTCCGTCTTTGCCGTACGCGTTTCGTTTTATACTTCTTCAGAGGCTGGCGGAAGTTGGTTCGTGCTTGACACGTTTACCCAATTAAAAGGTTGCCCGCCCTTAATTGGCTGCTCGAATGAGACAGGGCTTTCTGGGTAATGTAATGCCAAAATATCTCTCCTCTAATGGATTGCACAATTACTGTCCGAAATTCAAACAGCTCTGGATGAGCCTCGGTGAGGGCGTAGTTTCCTCAATCCTTCACGGCTTCCCCACATTAAGGCTCGGTGATTTCCCTACCTCGTGGCCCCCACAAGGGGTGGTGCAGTCTCTGTAGCAGGGTGGCTACATACACATGAAAGCTCCAGGTTACCCATCCGGGTGAGACGCACTCGGGAAGCAGTGGTTTAGCATCACGCTTTATTTCAGGTATGGAAACATTGTTCTCTCCAATAAATGTGACAGCCAGTCCGTCTTTGCCTGACGCGTTTCGTTTTATACTTCTTCAGAGGCTGGTGGAAGTTGGTTCGTGCTTGACACGTTTACCCAAGTAAAAGATTGCCCGCCCTTATTTGGCTGCTCGAATGAGACAGGGCTTTCTGGGTAATGTAGTGCCAAAATATCTCTCCTCTAATGGATTGCACAATTACTTTCCAAAATTCAAACAGCTCTGGATGAGCCTCGGTGAGAGCATAGTTTCCTCAATCCTTCACGACTTCCCCACATTAAGGCTCGGTGATTTCCCTACCTCGTGGCCCCCACCAGGGGTGGTGCAGTCTCTGTAGCAGGGTGGCTACATACACATGAAAGCTCCAGGTTACCCATCCGGGTGAGACACACTCGGGAAGCAGTGGTTTAGCATCACGCTTTATTTCAGGTATGGAAACATTGTTCTCTCCAATAAATGTGACAGCCAGTCCGTCTTTGCCGTACGCGTTTCGTTTTATACTTCTTCAGAGGCTGGCGGAAGTTGGTTTGTGCTTGACACGTTTACCCAATTAAAAGATTGCCCGCCCTTAATTGGCTGCTGGAATGAGACAGGGCTTTCTGGGTAATGTAATGCCAAAATATCTCTCCTCTAATGGATTGCACAATTACTGTCCAAAATTCAAACAGCTCTGGATGAGCCTCGGTGAGGGCGTAGTTTCCTCAATCCTTCACGGCTTCCCCACATTAAGGCTCGGTGATTTCCGTACCTCGTGGCCCCCACATGGGGTGGTGCAGTCTCTGTAGCAGGGTGGCTACATACACATGAAAGCTCCAGGTTACCCATCCGGGTGAGACGCACTCGGGAAGCAGTGGTTTAGCATCACGCTTTATTTCAGGTATAGAAACATTGTTCTCTCCAAGAAATGTGACAGCCAGTCCGTCTTTGCCTGACGCGTTTTGTTTTATACTTCTTCAGAGGCTGGCGGAAGTTGGTTCGTGCTTGACACGTTTACCCAATTAAAATATTGCCCGCCCTTAATTGGCTGCTCGAGACAGGGCTTTCTGGGTAATGTAGTGCCAAAATATCTCTCCTCTAATGGATTGCACATTTACTGTCCAAAATTCAAACAGCTCTGGATGAGCCTCGGTGAGAGCGTAGTTTCCTCAATCCTTCACGGCTTTCCCACATTAAGGGCCATATGTACGTAGCCTAATACCGGTCGGTAACGGCCGATTTTCGGTAATTATACTGTTACCGACCGGTATTTAGGCTTTTGAAATGTAGGGGGCTCATTTCTGTATTCGGTAATTTACCGAATCGGTAATATTACCGATTCGGTAAATACCGAATACAGAAATGAGATGTAGGGGGAGTGTGTGGTGGGTGTGGGGAGTCGTTATTTACCACCAACTGAAAGTTGGTGGTAAATGACGAATGACTCAGTTAATGCATTTTTTAGCCCTTAGATGTGTGCAATGTGGCAGACACACATGCCCTCAGGGCATGTATGTGTGCCACATGTGCACACATGCAGAAATCAGGGGTGCAACAGGGTGTCAATGTGACACCCTGTCACCCTTGATTAAGCTCCCCCCATTACCGATTCGGTAATGGTAACTGGCTTCCCATTGATTCCTATGGGCCTCCTGGCCCATAGGAATCAATGAGATACAGGTTGCAATTACCGAATCGGTAAATACCGACTCTAAAATACCGACACTTACCGATTCGGTATTTTTTTACCTACATTACATTTACCGATTCATAAATACCGAATCGGTAACATTCGGTATTTATGAAGTGGTAAATCTAATTCACCTACATAAGGCCCTAAGGCTCGGTGATTTCCCTACCTCGTGGCCCCCACCAGGGGTGGTGCAGTCTCTGTAGCAGGGTGGCTAGATACACATGAAAGCTCCAGGTTACCCATCCGGGTGAGACGCACTCGGGAAGCAGTGGTTTAGCATCACGCTTTATTTCAGGTATGGCAACATTGTTCTCTCCAATAAATGTGACAGCCAGTCCGTCTTTGCCATACGCGTTTCGTTTTATACTTCTTCAGAGGTTGGCGGAAGTTGGTTTGTGCTTGACACGTTTACCCAATTAAAAGATTGCCCGCCCTTAATTGGCTGCTCGAATGAGACAGGGCTTTCTGGGTAATGTAATGCCAAAATATCTCTCCTCTAATGGATTGCACAATTACTGTCCAAAATTCAAACAGCTCTGGATGAGCCTCGGTGAGGGCGTAGTTTCCTCAATCCTTCACGGCTTCCCCACATTAAGGCTCAGTGATTTCCCTACCTTGTGGCCCCCACCAGGGGTGGTGCAGTCTCTGTAGCAGGGTAGCTACATACACATGAAAGCTCCAGGTTACCCATCCGAGTGAGACGCACTCGGGAAGCAGTGGTTTAGCATCACGCTTTATTTCAGGTATGGAAACATTGATCTCTCCAACAAATGTGACAGCCAGTCTGTCTTTGCCTGACGCGTTTAGTTTTATACTTCTTCAGAGGCTGGTGGAAGTTGGTTCGTGCTTGACACGTTTACCCAATTAAAAGATTGCCCTCCCTTAATTGGCTGCTCGAATGAGACAGGGCTTTCTGGGTAATGTAGTGCCAAAATATCTCTCCTCTAATGTATTGCACAATTACTGTCCAAAATTCAAGGAGCTCTGGATGAGCCTCGGTGAGGGCGTAGTTTCTTCAATCCTTCACGGCTTCCCCACATTAAGGCTTGGTGATTTCCCCACCTCGTGGCCCCCACCAGGGGTGGTGCAGTCTCTGTAGCAGGGTGGCTACATACACATGAAAGCTCCAGGTTACCCATCCGGGTGAGACGCACTCGGGAAGCAGTGGTTTAGCATCACGCTTTATTTCAGGTATGGAAACATTGTTCTCTCCAATAAATGTGACAGCCAGTCCGTCTTTGCCTGACACGTTTCGTTTTATACTTCTTCAGAGGCTGGCGGAAGTTGGTTCCTGCTTGACACGTTTACCCGATTAAAAGATTGCCCGCCCTTAATTGGCTGCTCGAATGAGACAGGGATTTCTGGGTAATGTAGTGCCAAAATATCTCGCCTCTAATGGATTGCACAATTACTGTCCAAAATTCAAACAGCTCTGGATGAGCCTCGGTGAGAGATTAGTTTCCTCAATCCTTCACGGCTTCCCCACATTAAGGCTCAGTGATTTCCCTACCTCGTGGCCCCCACCAGGGGTGGTGCAGTCTCTGTAGCAGGGTGGCTACATACACATGAAAGCTCCAGGTTACCCATCCGAGTGAGACGCACTCGGGAAGCAGTGGTTTAGCATCACGCTTTATTTCAGGTTTGGAAACATTAATCTCTCCAACAAATGTGACAGCCAGTCTGTCTTTGCCTGACGCGTTTAGTTTTATACTTCTTCAGAGGCTGGCGGAAGTTGGTTCGTGCTTGACACGTTTACCCAATTAAAAGATTGCCCGCCCTTAATTGGCTGCTCGAATGAGACAGGGCTTTCTGGGTAATGTAGTGCCAAAATATCTCTCCTCTAATGGATTGCACAATTACTGTCCAAAATTCAAACAGCTCTGGATGAGCCTCGGTGAGGGCATAGTTTCTCCAATCCTTCACGGCTTCCCCACATTAAGGCTCGGTGATTTCCCTACCTCGTGGCCCCCACCAGGGGTGGTGCAGTCTCCGTAGCAGGGTGGCTACATACACATGAACGCTCCAGGTTACCAATCCGGGTGAGACGCACTCGGGAAGCAGTGGTTTAGCATCACGCTTTATTTCAGGTATGGAAACATTGTTCTCTCCAATAAATGTGACAGCCAGACCGTCTTTGCCTGACGCGTTTCGATTTATACTTCTTCAGAGGCTGGCGGAAGTTGGTTCGTGCTTGACACGTTTACCCAATTAAAAGATTGCCCGCCCTTAATTGGCTGCTCGAATGAGACAGGGCTTTCTGGGTAATGTAATGCCAAAATATCTCTCCTCTAATGGATTGCACAATTACTGTCCAAAATTCAAACAGCTCTGGATGAGCCTCGGTGAGAGCGTAGTTTCCTCAATCCTTCACGGCTTCCCCACATTAAGGCTCAGTTATTTCCCTACCTCGTGGCCCCCACCAGGGGTGGTGCAGTCTCTGTAGCAGGGTGGCTACATACACATGAAAGCTCCAGGTTACCCATCCGGGTGAGAAGCGCTCGGGAAGCAGTGGTTTAGCATCACGCTTTATTTCAGGTATGGAAACATTGTTCTCTCCAATAAATGTGACAGCCAGTCCGTCTTTGCCTGACGCGTTTCGTTTTATACTTCTTCAGAGGCTGGCGGAAGTTGGTTCGTGCTGGACACGTTTACCCAATTAAAAGATTGCCCGCCCTTAATTGGCTGCTCGAATGAGACAGGGCTTTCTGGGTAATGTAGTGCCAAAATATCTCTCCTCTAATGGATTGCACAATTACTGTCCAAAATTCAAACAGCTCTGGATGAGCCTCGGTGAGAGCGTAGTTTCCTCAATCCTTCACGGCTTCCCCAGATTAAGGCTCGGTGATTTCCCTAATTCGTGGCCCCCAGCAGGGGTGGTGCAGTCTCTGTAGCAGGGTGGCTACATACACATGAAAGCTCCAGGTTACCCATCCGGGTGAGACGCACTCGGGAAGCAGTGGCTTAGCATCACGCTTCATTTCAGGTATGGAAACATTGTCCTCTCCAATAAATGTGACAGCCAGTCCGTCTTTACCTGACGCGTTTCATTTTATACTTCTTCAGAGGCTGGCGGAAGTTCGTTCGTGCTTGACACGGATACCCAATTAAAAGATTGCCCGCCCTTAATTGGCTGCTCGAATGAGACAGGGCTTTCTGGGTAATGTAGTGCCAAAATATCTCTCCTCTAATGGATTGCACAATTACTGTCCAAAATTCAAACAGCTCTGGATGAGCCTCAGTGAGAGCGTAGTTTCCTCAATCCTTCACGGCTTCCCCACATTAAGGCTCGGAGATTTCCCTACCTCGTGGCACCACCAGGGGTGGTGCAGTCTCTGTAGCAGGGTGGCTACATACACATGAAAGCTCCAGGTTACCCATCCGGGTGAGACGCACTCGGGAAGCAGTGGTTTAGCATCACGCTTTATTTCAGGTATGGAAACATTGTTCTCTCCAATAAATGTGACAGCCAGTCCGTCTTTGCCTGACGCGTTTCGTTTTATACTTCTTCAGAGGCTGGCGGAAGTTGGTTCGTGCTTGACACGTTTACCCAATTAAAAGATTGCCGGCCCTTAATTGGCTGCTCGAATGAGACAGGGCTTTCTGGGTAATGTAATGCCAAAATATCTCTCCTCTAATGGATTGCACAATTACTGTCCAAAATTCAAACAGCTCTGGATGAGCCTCGGTGAGAGCGTAGTTTCCTCAATCCTTCACGGCTTCCCCACATTAAGGCTCAGTTATTTTCCTACCTCGTGGCCCCCACCAGGGGTGGTGCAGTCTCTGTAGCAGGGTGGCTACATACACATGAAAGCTCCAGGTTACCCATCCGGGTGAGAAGCGCTCGGGAAGCAGTGGTTTAGCATCACGCTTTATTTCAGGTATGGAAACATTGTTCTCTCCAATAAATGTGACAGCCAGTCCGTCTTTGCCTGACGCGTTTCGTTTTATACTTCTTCAGAGGCTGGCGGAAGTTGGTTCGTGCTTGACACATTTACCCAATTAAAAGATTGCCCGCCCTTAATTGGCTGCTCGAATGAGACAGGGCTTTCTGGGTAATGTAGTGCCAAAATATCTCTCCTCTAATGGATTGCACAATTACTGTCCAAAATTCAAACAGCTCTGGATGAGCCTCGGTGAGAGCGTAGTTTCCTCAATCCTTCACGGCTTCCCCACATTAAGGTTCGGTGATTTCCCTACCTCATGGCCCCCAGCAGGGGTGGTGCAGTCTCTGTAGCAGGGTGGCTACATACACATGAAAGCTCCAGGTTACCCATCCGGGTGAGACGCACTCGGGAAGCAGTGGTTTAGCATCACGCTTTATTTCAGGTATGGAAACATTGTCCTCTCCAATAAATGTGACAGCCAGTCCGTCTTTACCTGACGCGTTTCGTTTTATACTTCTTCAGAGGCTGGCGGAAGTTGGTTCGTGCTTGACACGGATACCCAATTAAAAGATTGCCCGCCCTTAATTGGCTGCTCGAATGAGACAGGGCTTTCTGGGTAATGTAGTGCCAAAATATCTCTCCTCTAATGGATTGCACAATTACTGTCCAAAATTCAAACAGCTCTGGATGAGCCTCGGTGAGAGCGTAGTTTCCTCAATCCTTCACGGCTTCCCCACATTAAGGCTCAGAGATTTCCCTACCTCGTGGCCCCCACCAGGGGTGGTGCAGTCTCTGTAGCAGGGTGCCTACATACACATGAAAGCTCCAGGTTACCCATCCGGGTGAGACGCACTCGGGAAGCAGTGGTTTAGCATCACGCTTTATTTCAGGTATGGAAACATTGTTCTCTCCAATAAATGTGACAGCCAGTCCGTCTTTGCCTGACGCGTTTCGTTTTATACTTCTTCAGAGGCTGGCGGAAGTTGGTTCGTGCTTGACACGTTTACCCAATTAAAAGATTGCCGGCCCTTAATTGGCTGCTCGAATGAGACAGGGCTTTCTGGGTAATGTAGTGCCAAAATATCTGTCCTCTAATGGATTGCACAATTACTGTCCAAAATTCAAACAGCTCTGGATGAGCCTCGGTGAGAGCGTAGTTTCCTCAATCCTTCACGGCTTCCCCACATTAAGGCTCGGTGATTTCCCTACCTCGTGGCCCCCACCAGGGGTGGTGCTGTCTCTGTAGCAGGGTGGCTACATACACATGAAAGCTCCAGGTTACCCATCCGGGTGAGACGCACTCGGGAAGCAGTGGTTTAGCATCACGCTTTATTTCAGGTATGGAAACATTGTTATCTCCAATAAATGTGACCGCCAGTCCGCCTTCGCCTGACGCGTTTCGAATATACTTCTTCAGAGGCTGGCGGAAGTTGGTTCGTGCTTGACACGTTTACCCAATTAAAAGATTGCCCGCCCTTAATTGGCTGCTCAAATGAGACAGGGATTTCTGGGTAATGAAGTGCCAAATTATCTCTCCTCTAATGGATTGCACAATTACTGTCCAAAGTTCAAACAGCTCTGGAAGAGCCTCGGTGAGAGCGTAGTTTCCTCAATCCTTCACGGCTTCACCACATTAAGGCTCGGTGATTTCCCGACCTCGTGGCCCCCACCAGGGGTGGTGCAGTCTCTGTAGCAGCGTGGCTACATACACATGAAAGCTCCAGGCTACCCATCCGGGTGAGACGCACTCGGGAAGCAGTGGCTAAGCATCACGCTTTATTTCAGGTATGGAAACATTGTTCTCTCCAATAAATGTGACAGCCATTCCGTCTTTGCCTGACGCGTTTCATTTTATACTTCTTCAGAGGCTGGTGGAAGTTGGTTCGTGCTTGACACGTTTACCCAAGTAAAAGATTGCCTGCCCTTAATTGGCTGCTCGAATGAGACAGGGCTTTCTGGGTAATGTAGTGCCAAAATATCTCTCCTCTAATGGATTGCACAATTACTTTCCAAAATTCAAACAGCTCTGGATGAGCCTCGGTGCGAGCGTAGTTTCCTCAATCCTTCACGGCTTCCCCACATTAAGGCTCGGTGATTTCCCTACCTCGTGGCCCCCAGCAGGGGTGGTGCAGTCTCTGTAGCAGGGTGGCTACATACACATGAAAGCTCCAGGTTACCCATCCGGGTGAGACGCACTCGGGAAGCAGTGGTTTAGCATCACGCTTTATTTCAGGTATGGAAACATTGTTCTCTCCAATAAATGTGACAGCCAGTCCGTCTTTGCCGTACGCGTTTCGTTTTATACTTCTTCAGAGGCTGGCGGAAGTTGGTTCGTGCTTGACACGTTTACCCAATTAAAAGGTTGCCCGCCCTTAATTGGCTGCTCGAATGAGACAGGGCTTTCTGGGTAATGTAATGCCAAAATATCTCTCCTCTAATGGATTGCACAATTACTGTCCAAAATTCAAACAGCTCTGGATGAGCCTCGGTGAGGGCGTAGTTTCCTCAATCCTTCACGGCTTCCCCACATTAAGGCTCGGTGATTTCCCTACCTCGTGGCCCCCACAAGGGGTGGTGCAGTCTCTGTAGCAGGGTGGCTACATACACATGAAAGCTCCAGGTTACCCATCCGGGTGAGACGCACTCGGGAAGCAGTGGTTTAGCATCACGCTTTATTTCAGGTATGGAAACATTGTTCTCTCCAATAAATGTGACAGCCAGTCCGTCTTTGCCTGACGCGTTTCGTTTTATACTTCTTCAGAGGCTGGTGGAAGTTGGTTCGTGCTTGACACGTTTACCCAAGTAAAAGATTGCCCGCCCTTATTTGGCTGCTCGAATGAGACAGGGCTTTCTGGGTAATGTAGTGCCAAAATATCTCTCCTCTAAAGAATTGCACAATTACTGTCCAAAATTCAAACAGCTCTGGATGAGCCTCGGTGAGAGCGTAGTTTCTTCAATCCTTCATGGCTTCCCCACATTAAGGCTCGGTGATTTCCCTACCTCATGGCCCCCACCAGGGGTGGTGCAGTCTCTGTAGCAGGGTGGCTACATACACATGAAAGCTCCAGGTTACCCATCCGGGTGAGTCGCACTCGGGAAGCAGTGGTTTAGCATCACGCTTTATTTCAGGTATGGAAACATTGTTATCTCCAATAAATGTGACCGCCAGTCCGCCTTCGCCTGACGCGTTTCGAATATACTTCTTCAGAGGCTGGCGGAAGTTGGTTCGTGCTTGACACGTTTACCCAATTAAAAGATTGCCCGCCCTTAATTGGCTGCTCAAATGAGACAGGGATTTCTGGGTAATGAAGTGCCAAATTATCTCTCCTCTAATGGATTGCACAATTACTGTCCAAAGTTCAAACAGCTCTGGAAGAGCCTCGGTGAGAGCGTAGTTTCCTCAATCCTTCACGGCTTCACCACATTAAGGCTCGGTGATTTCCCGACCTCGTGGCCCCCACCAGGGGTGGTGCAGTCTCTGTAGCAGCGTGGCTACATACACATGAAAGCTCCAGGCTACCCATCCGGGTGAGACGCACTCGGGAAGCAGTGGCTAAGCATCACGCTTTATTTCAGGTATGGAAACATTGTTCTCTCCAATAAATGTGACAGCCATTCCGTCTTTGCCTGACGCGTTTCATTTTATACTTCTTCAGAGGCTGGCGGAAGTTGGTTCGTGCTTGACACGTTTACCCAAGTAAAAGATTGCCGGCCCTTAATTGGCTGCTCGAATGAGACAGGGCTTTCTGGGTAATGTAGTGCCAAAATATCTGTCCTCTAATGGATTGCACAATTACTGTCCAAAATTCAAACAGCTCTGGATGAGCCTCGGTGAGAGCGTAGTTTCCTCAATCCTTCACGGCTTCCCCACATTAAGGCTCGGTGATTTCCCTACCTCGTGGCCCCCACCAGGGGTGGTGCTGTCTCTGTAGCAGGGTGGCTACATACACATGAAAGCTCCAGGTTACCCATCCGGGTGAGACGCACTCGGGAAGCAGTGGTTTAGCATCACGCTTTATTTCAGGTATGGAAACATTGTTATCTCCAATAAATGTGACCGCCAGTCCGCCTTCGCCTGACGCGTTTCGAATATACTTCTTCAGAGGCTGGCGGAAGTTGGTTCGTGCTTGACACGTTTACCCAATTAAAAGATTGCCCGCCCTTAATTGGCTGCTCAAATGAGACAGGGATTTCTGGGTAATGAAGTGCCAAATTATCTCTCCTCTAATGGATTGCACAATTACTGTCCAAAGTTCAAACAGCTCTGGAAGAGCCTCGGTGAGAGCGTAGTTTCCTCAATCCTTCACGGCTTCACCACATTAAGGCTCGGTGATTTCCCGACCTCGTGGCCCCCACCAGGGGTGGTGCAGTCTCTGTAGCAGCGTGGCTACATACACATGAAAGCTCCAGGCTACCCATCCGGGTGAGACGCACTCGGGAAGCAGTGGCTAAGCATCACGCTTTATTTCAGGTATGGAAACATTGTTCTCTCCAATAAATGTGACAGCCATTCCGTCTTTGCCTGACGCGTTTCATTTTATACTTCTTCAGAGGCTGGTGGAAGTTGGTTCGTGCTTGACACGTTTACCCAAGTAAAAGATTGCCTGCCCTTAATTGGCTGCTCGAATGAGACAGGGCTTTCTGGGTAATGTAGTGCCAAAATATCTCTCCTCTAATGGATTGCACAATTACTTTCCAAAATTCAAACAGCTCTGGATGAGCCTCGGTGCGAGCGTAGTTTCCTCAATCCTTCACGGCTTCCCCACATTAAGGCTCGGTGATTTCCCTACCTCGTGGCCCCCAGCAGGGGTGGTGCAGTCTCTGTAGCAGGGTGGCTACATACACATGAAAGCTCCAGGTTACCCATCCGGGTGAGACGCACTCGGGAAGCAGTGGTTTAGCATCACGCTTTATTTCAGGTATGGAAACATTGTTCTCTCCAATAAATGTGACAGCCAGTCCGTCTTTGCCGTACGCGTTTCGTTTTATACTTCTTCAGAGGCTGGCGGAAGTTGGTTCGTGCTTGACACGTTTACCCAATTAAAAGGTTGCCCGCCCTTAATTGGCTGCTCGAATGAGACAGGGCTTTCTGGGTAATGTAATGCCAAAATATCTCTCCTCTAATGGATTGCACAATTACTGTCCAAAATTCAAACAGCTCTGGATGAGCCTCGGTGAGGGCGTAGTTTCCTCAATCCTTCACGGCTTCCCCACATTAAGGCTCGGTGATTTCCCTACCTCGTGGCCCCCACAAGGGGTGGTGCAGTCTCTGTAGCAGGGTGGCTACATACACATGAAAGCTCCAGGTTACCCATCCGGGTGAGACGCACTCGGGAAGCAGTGGTTTAGCATCACGCTTTATTTCAGGTATGGAAACATTGTTCTCTCCAATAAATGTGACAGCCAGTCCGTCTTTGCCTGACGCATTTCGTTTTATACTTCTTCAGAGGCTGGTGGAAGTTGGTTCGTGCTTGACACGTTTACCCAAGTAAAAGATTGCCCGCCCTTATTTGGCTGCTCGAATGAGACAGGGCTTTCTGGGTAATGTAGTGCCAAAATATCTCTCCTCTAAAGAATTGCACAATTACTGTCCAAAATTCAAACAGCTCTGGATGAGCCTCGGTGAGAGCGTAGTTTCTTCAATCCTTCATGGCTTCCCCACATTAAGGCTCGGTGATTTCCCTACCTCATGGCCCCCACCAGGGGTGGTGCAGTCTCTGTAGCAGGGTGGCTACATACACATGAAAGCTCCAGGTTACCCATCCGGGTGAGTCGCACTCGGGAAGCAGTGGTTTAGCATCACGCTTTATTTCAGGTATGGAAACATTGTTCTCTCCAAGAAATGTGACAGCCAGTCCGTCTTTGCCTGACGCGTTTCGTTTTATACTTCTTCAGAGGCTGGCGGAAGTTGGTTCGTGCTTGACACGTTTACCCAATTAAAAGATTGCCCGCCCTTAATTGGCTGCTCGAATGAGACAGGGCTTTCTGGGTAATGTAGTGCCAAAATATCTCTCCTCTAATGGATTGCACAATTACTTTCCAAAATTCAAACAGCTCTGGATGAGCCTCGGTGAGAGCGTAGTTTCCTCAATCCTTCACGACTTCCCCACATTAAGGCTCGGTGATTTCCCTACCTCGTGGCCCCCAGCAGGGGTGGTGCAGTCTCTGTAGCAGGGTGGCTACATACACATGAAAGCTCCAGGTTACCCATCCGGGTGAGACACACTCGGGAAGCAGTGGTTTAGCATCACGCTTTATTTCAGGTATGGAAACATTGTTCTCTCCAATAAATGTGACAGCCAGTCCGTCTTTGCCGTACGCGTTTCGTTTTATACTTCTTCAGAGGCTGGCGGAAGTTGGTTTGTGCTTGACACATTTACCCAATTAAAAGATTGCCCGCCCTTAATTGGCTGCTGGAATGAGACAGGGCTTTCTGGGTAATGTAATGCCAAAATATCTCTCCTCTAATGGATTGCACAATTACTGTCCAAAATTCAAACAGCTCTGGATGAGCCTCGGTGAGGGCGTAGTTTCCTCAATCCTTCACGGCTTCCCCACATTAAGGCTCGGTGATTTCCCTACCTCGTGGCCCCCACAAGGGGTGGTGCAGTCTCTGTAGCAGGGTGGCTACATACACATGAAAGCTCCAGGTTACCCATCCGGGTGAGACGCACTCGGGAAGCAGTGGTTTAGCATCACGCTTTATTTCAGGTATAGAAACATTGTTCTCTCCAAGAAATGTGACAGCCAGTCCGTCTTTGCCTGACGCGTTTTGTTTTATACTTCTTCAGAGGCTGGCGGAAGTTGGTTCGTGCTTGACACGTTTACCCAATTAAAATATTGCCCGCCCTTAATTGGCTGCTCGAGACAGGGCTTTCTGGGTAATGTAGTGCCAAAATATCTCTCCTCTAATGGATTGCACAATTACTGTCCAAAATTCAAACAGCTCTGGATGAGCCTCGGTGAGAGCGTAGTTTCCTCAATCCTTCACGGCTTTCCCACATTAAGGGCCATATGTACGTAGCCTAATACCGGTCGGTAACGGCCGATTTTCGGTAATTATACTGTTACCGACCGGTATTTAGGCTTTTGAAATGTAGGGGGCTCATTTCTGTATTCGGTAATTTACCGAATCGGTAATATTACCGATTCGGTAAATACTGAATACAGAAATGAGATGTAGGGGGAGTGTGTGGTGGGTGTGGGGAGTCGTTATTTACCACCAACTGAAAGTTGGTGGTAAATGACGAATGACTCAGTTAATGCATTTTTTAGCCCTTAGATGTGTGCAATGTGGCAGACACACATGCCCTCAGGGCATGTATGTGTGCCACATGTGCACACATGCAGAAATCAGGGGTGCAACAGGGTGTCAATGTGACACCCTGTCACCCTTGATTAAGCTCCCCCCATTACCGATTCGGTAATGGTAACTGGCTTCCCATTGATTCCTATGGGCCTCCTGGCCCATAGGAATCAATGAGATACAGGTTGCAATTACCGAATCGGTAAATACCGACTCTAAAATACCGACACTTACCGATTCGGTATTTTTTTACCTACATTACATTTACCGATTCATAAATACCGAATCGGTAACATTCGGTATTTATGAAGTGGTAAATCTAATTCACCTACATAAGGCCCTAAGGCTCGGTGATTTCCCTACCTCGTGGCCCCCACCAGGGGTGGTGCAGTCTCTGTAGCAGGGTGGCTAGATACACATGAAAGCTCCAGGTTACCCATCCGGGTGAGACGCACTCGGGAAGCAGTGGTTTAGCATCACGCTTTATTTCAGGTATGGCAACATTGTTCTCTCCAATAAATGTGACAGCCAGTCCGTCTTTGCCATACGCGTTTCGTTTTATACTTCTTCAGAGGTTGGCGGAAGTTGGTTTGTGCTTGACACGTTTACCCAATTAAAAGATTGCCCGCCCTTAATTGGCTGCTCGAATGAGACAGGGCTTTCTGGGTAATGTAATGCCAAAATATCTCTCCTCTAATGGATTGCACAATTACTGTCCAAAATTCAAACAGCTCTGGATGAGCCTCGGTGAGGGCGTAGTTTCCTCAATCCTTCACGGCTTCCCCACATTAAGGCTCAGTGATTTCCCTACCTTGTGGCCCCCACCAGGGGTGGTGCAGTCTCTGTAGCAGGGTAGCTACATACACATGAAAGCTCCAGGTTACCCATCCGAGTGAGACGCACTCGGGAAGCAGTGGTTTAGCATCACGCTTTATTTCAGGTATGGAAACATTGATCTCTCCAACAAATGTGACAGCCAGTCTGTCTTTGCCTGACGCGTTTAGTTTTATACTTCTTCAGAGGCTGGTGGAAGTTGGTTCGTGCTTGACACGTTTACCCAATTAAAAGATTGCCCTCCCTTAATTGGCTGCTCGAATGAGACAGGGCTTTCTGGGTAATGTAGTGCCAAAATATCTCTCCTCTAATGTATTGCACAATTACTGTCCAAAATTCAAGGAGCTCTGGATGAGCCTCGGTGAGGGCGTAGTTTCTTCAATCCTTCACGGCTTCCCCACATTAAGGCTTGGTGATTTCCCCACCTCGTGGCCCCCACCAGGGGTGGTGCAGTCTCTGTAGCAGGGTGGCTACATACACATGAAAGCTCCAGGTTACCCATCCGGGTGAGACGCACTCGGGAAGCAGTGGTTTAGCATCACGCTTTATTTCAGGTATGGAAACATTGTTCTCTCCAATAAATGTGACAGCCAGTCCGTCTTTGCCTGACACGTTTCGTTTTATACTTCTTCAGAGGCTGGCGGAAGTTGGTTCCTGCTTGACACGTTTACCCGATTAAAAGATTGCCCGCCCTTAATTGGCTGCTCGAATGAGACAGGGATTTCTGGGTAATGTAGTGCCAAAATATCTCTCCTCTAATGGATTGCACAATTACTGTCCAAAGTTCAAACAGCTCTGGATGAGCCTCGGTGAGAGCGTAGTTTCCTCAATCCTTCACGGCTTCCCCACATTAAGGCTAGGTGATTTCCCCACCTCGTGGCCCCCACCAGGGGTGGTGCAGTCTCTGTAGCAGGGTGGCTACATACACATGAAAGCTCCAGGTTACCCATCCGGGTGAGACGCACTCGGGAAGCAGTGGTTTAGCATCACGCTTTATTTCAGGTATGGAAACATTGTTCTCTCCAATAAATGTGACAACCAGTCCGTATTTGCCTGACGCGTTTCGTTTTATACTTCTTCAGAGGCTGGCGGAAGTTGGTTCGTGCTTGACACGTTTACCCAATTAAAAGATTGCCCGCCCTTAATTGGCTACTCGAATGAGACAGGGCTTTCTGGGTAATGTAGTGCCAAAATATCTCGCCTCTAATGGATTGCACAATTACTGTCCAAAATTCAAACAGCTCTGGATGAGCCTCGGTGAGAGATTAGTTTCCTCAATCCTTCACGGCTTCCCCACATTAAGGCTCAGTGATTTCCCTACCTCGTGGCCCCCACCAGGGGTGGTGCAGTCTCTGTAGCAGGGTGGCTACATACACATGAAAGCTCCAGGTTACCCATCCGAGTGAGACGCACTCGGGAAGCAGTGGTTTAGCATCACGCTTTATTTCAGGTTTGGAAACATTAATCTCTCCAACAAATGTGACAGCCAGTCTGTCTTTGCCTGACGCGTTTAGTTTTATACTTCTTCAGAGGCTGGCGGAAGTTGGTTCGTGCTTGACACGTTTACCCAATTAAAAGATTGCCCGCCCTTAATTGGCTGCTCGAATGAGACAGGGCTTTCTGGGTAATGTAGTGCCAAAATATCTCTCCTCTAATGGATTGCACAATTACTGTCCAAAATTCAAACAGCTCTGGATGAGCCTCGGTGAGGGCATAGTTTCTCCAATCCTTCACGGCTTCCCCACATTAAGGCTCGGTGATTTCCCTACCTCGTGGCCCCCACCAGGGGTGGTGCAGTCTCCGTAGCAGGGTGGCTACATACACATGAACGCTCCAGGTTACCAATCCGGGTGAGACGCACTCGGGAAGCAGTGGTTTAGCATCACGCTTTATTTCAGGTATGGAAACATTGTTCTCTCCAATAAATGTGACAGCCAGACCGTCTTTGCCTGACGCGTTTCGATTTATACTTCTTCAGAGGCTGGCGGAAGTTGGTTCGTGCTTGACACGTTTACCCAATTAAAAGATTGCCCGCCCTTAATTGGCTGCTCGAATGAGACAGGGCTTTCTGGGTAATGTAATGCCAAAATATCTCTCCTCTAATGGATTGCACAATTACTGTCCAAAATTCAAACAGCTCTGGATGAGCCTCGGTGAGAGCGTAGTTTCCTCAATCCTTCACGGCTTCCCCACATTAAGGCTCAGTTATTTCCCTACCTCGTGGCCCCCACCAGGGGTGGTGCAGTCTCTGTAGCAGGGTGGCTACATACACATGAAAGCTCCAGGTTACCCATCCGGGTGAGAAGCGCTCGGGAAGCAGTGGTTTAGCATCACGCTTTATTTCAGGTATGGAAACATTGTTCTCTCCAATAAATGTGACAGCCAGTCCGTCTTTGCCTGACGCGTTTCGTTTTATACTTCTTCAGAGGCTGGCGGAAGTTGGTTCGTGCTTGACACGTTTACCCAATTAAAAGATTGCCGGCCCTTAATTGGCTGCTCGAATGAGACAGGGCTTTCTGGGTAATGTAATGCCAAAATATCTCTCCTCTAATGGATTGCACAATTACTGTCCAAAATTCAAACAGCTCTGGATGAGCCTCGGTGAGAGCGTAGTTTCCTCAATCCTTCACGGCTTCCCCACATTAAGGCTCAGTTATTTTCCTACCTCGTGGCCCCCACCAGGGGTGGTGCAGTCTCTGTAGCAGGGTGGCTACATACACATGAAAGCTCCAGGTTACCCATCCGGGTGAGAAGCGCTCGGGAAGCAGTGGTTTAGCATCACGCTTTATTTCAGGTATGGAAACATTGTTCTCTCCAATAAATGTGACAGCCAGTCCGTCTTTGCCTGACGCGTTTCGTTTTATACTTCTTCAGAGGCTGGCGGAAGTTGGTTCGTGCTTGACACATTTACCCAATTAAAAGATTGCCCGCCCTTAATTGGCTGCTCGAATGAGACAGGGCTTTCTGGGTAATGTAGTGCCAAAATATCTCTCCTCTAATGGATTGCACAATTACTGTCCAAAATTCAAACAGCTCTGGATGAGCCTCGGTGAGAGCGTAGTTTCCTCAATCCTTCACGGCTTCCCCACATTAAGGTTCGTTGATTTCCCTACCTCATGGCCCCCAGCAGGGGTGGTGCAGTCTCTGTAGCAGGGTGGCTACATACACATGAAAGCTCCAGGTTACCCATCCGGGTGAGACGCACTCGGGAAGCAGTGGTTTAGCATCACGCTTTATTTCAGGTATGGAAACATTGTCCTCTCCAATAAATGTGACAGCCAGTCCGTCTTTACCTGACGCGTTTCGTTTTATACTTCTTCAGAGGCTGGCGGAAGTTGGTTCGTGCTTGACACGGATACCCAATTAAAAGATTGCCGGCCCTTAATTGGCTGCTCGAATGAGACAGGGCTTTCTGGGTAATGTAGTGCCAAAATATCTGTCCTCTAATGGATTGCACAATTACTGTCCAAAATTCAAACAGCTCTGGATGAGCCTCGGTGAGAGCGTAGTTTCCTCAATCCTTCACGGCTTCCCCACATTAAGGCTCGGTGATTTCCCTACCTCGTGGCCCCCACCAGGGGTGGTGCTGTCTCTGTAGCAGGGTGGCTACATACACATGAAAGCTCCAGGTTACCCATCCGGGTGAGACGCACTCGGGAAGCAGTGGTTTAGCATCACGCTTTATTTCAGGTATGGAAACATTGTTATCTCCAATAAATGTGACCACCAGTCCGCCTTCGCCTGACGCGTTTCGAATATACTTCTTCAGAGGCTGGCGGAAGTTGGTTCGTGCTTGACACGTTTACCCAATTAAAAGATTGCCCGCCCTTAATTGGCTGCTCAAATGAGACAGGGATTTCTGGGTAATGAAGTGCCAAATTATCTCTCCTCTAATGGATTGCACAATTACTGTCCAAAGTTCAAACAGCTCTGGAAGAGCCTCGGTGAGAGCGTAGTTTCCTCAATCCTTCACGGCTTCACCACATTAAGGCTCGGTGATTTCCCGACCTCGTGGCCCCCACCAGGGGTGGTGCAGTCTCTGTAGCAGCGTGGCTACATACACATGAAAGCTCCAGGCTACCCATCCGGGTGAGACGCACTCGGGAAGCAGTGGTTTAGCATCACGCTTTATTTCAGGTATGGAAACATTGTTCTCTCCAATAAATGTGACAGCCATTCCGTCTTTGCCTGACGCGTTTCGTTTTATACTTCTTCAGAGGCTGGTGGAAGTTGGTTTGTGCTTGACACGTTTACCCAAGTAAAAGATTGCCCGCCCTTAATTGGCTGCTCGAATGAGACAGGGCTTTCTGGGTAATGTAGTGCCAAAATATCTCTCCTCTAATGGATTGCACAATTACTGTCCAAAATTCAAACAGCTCTGGATGAGCCTCGGTGAGAGCGTAGTGTCTTCAATCCTTCACGGCTTCCCCACATTAAGGCTCGGTGATTTCCCTACCTCGTGGCCCCCAGCAGGGGTGGTGCAGTCTCTGTAGCAGGTTGGCTACATACACATGAAAGCTCCAGGTTACCCATCCGGGTGAGATGCACTCGGGAAGCAGTGGTTTAGCATCACGCTTTATTTCAGGTATGGAAACATTGTTCTCTCCAAGAAATGTGACAGCCAGTCCGTCTTTGCCTGACGCGTTTCATTTTATACTTCTTCAGAGGCTGGCGGAAGTTGGTTCGTGCTTGACACGTTTACCCAATTAAAAGATTGCCCGCCCTTAATTGGCTGCTCGAATGAGACAGGGCTTTCTGGGTAATGTAGTGCCAAAATATCTCTCCTCTAATGGATTGCACAATTACTTTCCAAAATTCAAACAGCTCTGGATGAGCCTCGGTGCGAGCGTAGTTTCCTCAATCCTTCACGGCTTCCCCACATTAAGGCTCGGTGATTTCCCTACCTCGTGGCCCCCAGCAGGGGTGGTGCAGTCTCTGTAGCAGGGTGGCTACATACACATGAAAGCTCCAGGTTACCCATCCGGTTGAGACGCACTCGGGAAGCAGTGGTTTAGCATCACGCTTTATTTCAGGTATGGAAACATTGTTCTCTCCAATAAATGTGACAGCCAGTCCGTCTTTGCCGTACGCGTTTCGTTTTATACTTCTTCAGAGGCTGGCGGAAGTTGGTTCGTGCTTGACACGTTTACCCAATTAAAAGATTGCCCGCCCTTAATTGGCTGCTCGAATGAGACAGGGCTTTCTGGGTAATGTAATGCCAAAATATCTCTCCTCTAATGGATTGCACAATTACTGTCCAAAATTCAAACAGCTCTGGATGAGCCTCGGTGAGGGTGTAGTTTCCTCAATCCTTCACGGCTTCCCCACATTAAGGCTCGGTGATTTCCCTACCTCGTGGCCCCCACAAGGGGTGGTGCAGTCTCTGTAGCAGGGTGGCTACATACACATGAAAGCTCCAGGTTACCCATCCGGGTGAGACGCACTCGGGAAGCAGTGGTTTAGCATCACGCTTTATTTCAGGTATGGAAACATTGTTCTCTCCAAGAAATGTGACAGCCAGTCCGTCTTTGCCTGACGCGTTTCATTTTATACTTCTTCAGAGGCTGGCGGAAGTTGGTTCGTGCTTGACACGTTTACCCAATTAAAAGATTGCCCGCCCTTAATTGGCTGCTCGAATGAGACAGGGCTTTCTGGGTAATGTAGTGCCAAAATATCTCTCCTCTAATGGATTGCACAATTACTTTCCAAAATTCAAACAGCTCTGGATGAGCCTCGGTGCGAGCGTAGTTTCCTCAATCCTTCACGGCTTCCCCTCATTAAGGCTCGGTGATTTCCCTACCTCGTGGCCCCCAGCAGGGGTGGTGCAGTCTCTGTAGCAGGGTGGCTACATACACATGAAAGCTCCAGGTTACCCATCCGGGTGAGACGCACTCGGGAAGCAGTGGTTTAGCATCACGCTTTATTTCAGGTATGGAAACATTGTTCTCTCCAATAAATGTGACAGCCAGTCCGTCTTTGCCGTACGCGTTTCGTTTTATACTTCTTCAGAGGCTGGCGGAAGTTGGTTCGTGCTTGACACGTTTACCCAATTAAAAGATTGCCCGCCCTTAATTGGCTGCTCGAATGAGACAGGGCTTTCTGGGTAATGTAATGCCAAAATATCTCTCCTCTAATGGATTGCACAATTACTGTCCAAAATTCAAACAGCTCTGGATGAGCCTCGGTGAGGGCGTAGTTTCCTCAATCCTTCACGGCTTCCCCACATTAAGGCTCGGTGATTTCCCTACCTCGTGGCCCCCACAAGGGGTGGTGCAGTCTCTGTAGCAGGGTGGCTACATACACATGAAAGCTCCAGGTTACCCATCCGGGTGAGACGCACTCGGGAAGCAGTGGTTTAGCATCACGCTTTATTTCAGGTATGGAAACATTGTTCTCTCCAAGAAATGTGACAGCCAGTCCGTCTTTGCCTGACGCGTTTCATTTTATACTTCTTCAGAGGCTGGCGGAAGTTGGTTCGTGCTTGAGACGTTTACCCAATTAAAAGATTGCCCGCCCTTAATAGGCTGCTCGAATGAGACAGGGATTTCTGGATAATGTAGTGCCAAAATATCTCTCCTCTAATGGATTGCACAATTACTGTCCAAAGTTCAAACAGCTCTGGATGAGCCTCGGTGAGAGCGTAGTTTCCTCAATCCTTCACGGCTTCCCCACATTAAGGCTCGGTGATTTCCCTACCTCGTGGCCCCCACCAGGGGTGGTGCAGTCTCTGTAGCAGGGTGGATACATACACATGAAAGCTCCAGGTTACCCATCCGGGTGACACGCACTCGGGAAGCAGTGGTTTAGCATCACGCTTTATTTCAGGTATGGAAACATTGTTCTCTCCAATAAATGTGACAGCCAGTCCGTCTTTGCCTGACGCGTTTCGTTTTATACTTCTTCAGAGGCTGGTGGAAGTTGGTTCGTGCTTGACACGTTTACCCAAGTAAAAGATTGCCCGCCCTTAATTGGCTGCTCGAATGAGACAGGGCTTTCTGGGTAATGTAGTGCCAAAATATCTCTCCTCTAAAGGATTGCACAATTACTGTCCAAAATTCAAACAGCTCTGGATGAGCCTCGGTGAGAGCGTAGTTTCTTCAATCCTTCACGGCTTCCCCACATTAAGGCTCGGTGATTTCCCTACCTCGTGGCCCACACCAGGGGTGGTGCAGTCTCTGTAGCAGGGTGGCTACATACACATGAAAGCTCCAGGTTACCCATCCGGGTGAGTCGCACTCGGGAAGCAGTGGTTTAGCATCACGCTTTATTTCAGGTATGGAAACATTGTTCTCTCCAAGAAATGTGACAGCCAGTCCGTCTTTGCCTGACACGTTTCGTTTTATACTTCTTCAGAGGCTGGCGGAAGTTGGTTCGTGCTTGACACGTTTACCCAATTAAAAGATTGCCCGCCCTTAATTGGCTGCTCGAATGAGACAGGGCTTTCTGGGTAATGTAGTGCCAAAATATCTCTCCTCTAATGGATTGCACAATTACTTTCCAAAATTCAAACAGCTCTGGATGAGCCTCGGTGAGAGCGTAGTTTCCTCAATCCTTCACGACTTCCCCACATTAAGGCTCGGTGATTTCCCTACCTCGTGGCCCCCAGCAGGGGTGGTGCAGTCTCTGTAGCAGGGTGGCTACATACACATGAAAGCTCCAGGTTACCCATCCGGGTGAGACACACTCGGGAAGCAGTGGTTTAGCATCACGCTTTATTTCAGGTATGGAAACATTGTTCTCTCCAATAAATGTGACAGCCAGTCCGTCTTTGCCGTACGCGTTTCGTTTTATACTTCTTCAGAGGCTGGCGGAAGTTGGTTTGTGCTTGACACGTTTACCCAATTAAAAGATTGCCCGCCCTTAATTGGCTGCTCGAATGAGACAGGGCTTTCTGGGTAATGTAATGCCAAAATATCTCTCCTCTAATGGATTGCACAATTACTGTCCAAAATTCAAACAGCTCTGGATGAGCCTCGGTGAGGGCGTAGTTTCCTCAATCCTTCACGGCTTCCCCACATTAAGGCTCGGTGATTTCCCTACCTCGTGGCCCCCACATGGGGTGGTGCAGTCTCTGTAGCAGGGTGGCTACATACACATGAAAGCTCCAGGTTACCCATCCGGGTGAGACGCACTCGGGAAGCAGTGGTTTAGCATCACGCTTTATTTCAGGTATAGAAACATTGTTCTCTCCAAGAAATGTGACAGCCAGTCCGTCTTTGCCTGACGCGTTTCGTTTTATACTTCTTCAGAGGCTGGCGGAAGTTGGTTCGTGCTTGACACGTTTACCAAATTAAAATATTGCCCGCCCTTAATTGGCTGCTCGAGACAGGGCTTTCTGGGTAATGTAGTGCCAAAATATCTCTCCTCTAATGGATTGCACAATTACTGTCCAAAATTCAAACAGCTCTGGATGAGCCTCGGTGAGAGCGTAGTTTCCTCAATCCTTCACGGCTTTCCCACATTAAGGGCCATATGTACGTAGCCTAATACCGGTCGGTAACGGCCGATTTTCGGTAATTATACTGTTACCGACCGGTATTTAGGCTTTTGAAATGTAGGGGGCTCATTTCTGTATTCGGTAATTTACCGAATCGGTAATATTACCGATTCGGTAAATACCGAATACAGAAATGAGATGTAGGGGGAGTGTGTGGTGGGTGTGGGGAGTCGTTATTTACCACCAACTGAAAGTTGGTGGTAAATGACGAATGACTCAGTTAATGCATATTTTAGCCCTTAGATGTGTGCAATGTGGCAGACACACATGCCCTCAGGGCATGTATGTGTGCCACATGTGCACACATGCAGAAATCAGGGGTGCAACAGGGTGTCAATGTGACACCCTGTCACCCTTGATTAAGCTCCCCCCATTACCGATTCGGTATTTACCGATTCGGTAATGGTAACTGGCTTCCCATTGATTCCTATGGGCCTCCTGGCCCATAGGAATCAATGAGATACAGGTTGCAATTACCGAATCGGTAAATACCGACTCTAAAATACCGACACTTACCGATTCGGTATTTTTTTACCTACATTACATTTACCGATTCATAAATACCGAATCGGTAACATTCGGTATTTATGAAGTGGTAAATCTAATTCACCTACATAAGGCCCTAAGGCTCGGTGATTTCCCTACCTCGTGGCCCCCACCAGGGGTGGTGCAGTCTCTGTAGCAGGGTGGCTAGATACACATGAAAGCTCCAGGTTACCCATCCGGGTGAGACGCACTCGGGAAGCAGTGGTTTAGCATCACGCTTTATTTCAGGTATGGCAACATTGTTCTCTCCAATAAATGTGACAGCCAGTCCGTCTTTGCCATACGCGTTTCGTTTTATACTTCTTCAGAGGTTGGCGGAAGTTGGTTCGTGCTTGACACGTTTACCCAATTAAAAGATTGCCCGCCCTTAATTGGCTGCTCGAATGAGACAGGGCTTTCTGGGTAATGTAATGCCAAAATATCTCTCCTCTAATGGATTGCACAATTACTGTCCAAAATTCAAACAGCTCTGGATGAGCCTCGGTGAGGGCGTAGTTTCCTCAATCCTTCACGGCTTCCCCACATTAAGGCTCGGTGATTTCCCTACCTCGTGGCCCCCACAAGGGGTGGTGCAGTCTCTGTAGCAGGGTGGCTACATACACATGAAAGCTCCAGGTTACCCATCCGGGTGAGACGCACTCGGGAAGCAGTGGTTTAGCATCACGCTTTATTTCAGGTATAGAAACATTGTTCTCTCCAAGAAATGTGACAGCCAGTCCGTCTTTGCCAGACGCGTTTCGTTTTATACTTCTTCAGAGGCTGGCGGAAGTTGGTTCGTGCTTGACACGTTTACCCAATTAAAATATTGCCCGCCCTTAATTGGCTGCTCGAGACAGGGCTTTCTGGGTAATGTAGTGCCAAAATATCTCTCCTCTAATGGATTGCACAATTACTGTCCAAAATTCAAACAGCTCTGGATGAGCCTCGGTGAGAGCGTAGTTTCCTCAATCCTTCACGGCTTTCCCACATTAAGGGCCATATGTACGTAGCCTAATACCGGTCGGTAACGGCCGATTTTCGGTAATTATACTGTTACCGACCGTTTTTAGGCTTTTGAAATGTAGGTGGCTCATTTCTGTATTCGGTAATTTACCGAATCGGTAATATTACCGATTCGGTAAATACCGAATACAGAAATGAGATGTAGGGGGAGTGTGTGGTGGGTGTGGGGAGTCGGTATTTACCACCAACTGAAAGTTGGTGGTAAATGACGAATGACTCAGTTAATGCATTTTTTAGCCCTTAGATGTGTGCAATGTGGCAGACACACATGCCCTCAGGGCATGTATGTGTGCCACATGTGCACACATGCAGAAATCAGGGGTGCAACAGGGTGTCAATGTGACACCCTGTCACCCTTGATTAAGCTCCCCCATTACCGATTCGGTATTTACCGATTCGGTAATGGTAATTGGCTTCCCATTGATTCCTATGGGCCTCCTGGCCCATAGGAATCAATGAGATACAGGTTGCAATTACCGAATCGGTAAATACCGACTCTAAAATACCGACACTTACCGATTCGGTAGTTTTTTTACCTACATTACATTTACCGATTCATAAATACCGAATCGGTAACATTCGGTATTTATGAAGTGGTAAATCTAATTCACCTACATAAGGCCCTAAGGCTCGGTGATTTCCCTACCTCGTGGCCCCCACCAGGGGTGGTGCAGTCTCTGTAGCAGGGTGGATACATACACATGAAAGCTCCAGGTTACCCATCCGGGTGAGACGCACTCGGGAAGCAGTGGTTTAGCATCACGCTTTATTTCAGGTATGGCAACATTGTTCTCTCCAATAAATGTGACAGCCAGACCGTCTTCGCCTGACGCGTTTCGATTTATACTTCTTCAGAGGCTGGCGGAAGTTGGTTCGTGCTTGACACGTTTACCCAATTAAAAGATTGCCCGCCCTTAATTGGCTGCTCGAATGAGACAGGGCTTTCTGGGTAATGTAATGCCAAAATATCTCTCCTCCAATGGATTGCACAATTACTGTCCAAAATTCAAACAGCTCTGGATGAGCCTCGGTGAGAGCGTAGTTTCCTCAATCCTTCACGGCTTCCCCATATTAAGGCTCAGTTATTTCCCTACCTCGTGGCCCCCACCAGGGGTGGTGCAGTCTCTGTAGCAGGGTGGCTACATACACATGAAAGCTCCAGGTTACCCATCCGGGTGAGAAGCGCTCGGGAAGCAGTGGTTTAGCATCACGCTTTATTTCAGGTATGGAAACATTGTTCTCTCCAATAAATGTGACAGCCAGTCCGTCTTTGCCTGACGCGTTTCGTTTTATACTTCTTCAGAGGCTGGCGGAAGTTGGTTCGTGCTTGACACGTTTACCCAATTAAAAGATGGCCCGCCCTTAATTGGCTGCTCGAATGAGACAGGGCTTTCTGGGTAATGTAGTGCCAAAATATCTCTCCTCTAATGGATTGCACAATTACTGTCCAAAATTCAAACAGCTCTGGATGAGCCTCGTTGAGAGCGTAGTTTCCTCAATCCTTCACGGCTTCCCCACATTAAGGCTCGGTGATTACCCTACCTCGTGGCCCCCACCAGGGGTGGTGCAGTCTCCGTAGCAGGGTTGCTACATACACATGAAAGCTCCAGGTTACCCATCCGGGTGAGACGCACTCGGGAAGCAGTGGTTTAGCATCACGCTTTATTTCAGGTATGGCAACATTGTTCTCTCCAATAAATGTGACAGCCAGTCCGTCTTTGCCATACGCGTTTCGTTTTATACTTCTTCAGAGGTTGGCGGAAGTTGGTTTGTGCTTGACACGTTTACCCAATTAAAAGATTGCCCGCCCTTAATTGGCTGCTCGAATGAGACAGGGCTTTCTGGGTAATGTAATGCCAAAATATCTCTCCTCTAATGGATTGCACAATTACTGTCCAAAATTCAAACAGCTCTGGATGAGCCTCGGTGAGGGCGTAGTTTCCTCAATCCTTCACGGCTTCCCCACATTAAGGCTCGGTGATTTCCCTACCTCGTGGCCCCCACAAGGGGTGGTGCAGTCTCTGTAGCAGGGTGGCTACATACACATGAAAGCTCCAGGTTACCCATCCGGGTGAGACGCACTCGGGAAGCAGTGGTTTAGCATCACGCTTTATTTCAGGTATAGAAACATTGTTCTCTCCAAGAAATGTGACAGCCAGTCCGTCTTTGCCTGACGCGTTTCGTTTTATACTTCTTCAGAGGCTGGCGGAAGTTGGTTCGTGCTTGAAACGTTTACCCAATTAAAATATTGCCCGCCCTTAATTGGCTGCTCGAGACAGGGCTTTCTGGGTAATGTAGTGCCAAAATATCTCTCCTCTAATGGATTGCACAATTACTGTCAAAAATTCAAACAGCTCTGGATGAGCCTCGGTGAGAGCGTAGTTTCCTCAATCCTTCACGGCTTTCCCACATTAAGGGCCATATGTACGTAGCCTAATACCGGTCGGTAACGGCCGATTTTCGGTAATTATACTTTTACCGACCGGTATTTAGGCTTTTGAAATGTAGGGGGCTCATTTCTGTATTCGGTAATTTACCGAATCGGTAATATTACCGATTCGGTAAATACCGAATACAGAAATGAGATGTAGGGGGAGTGTGTGGTGGGTGTGGGGAGTCGTTATTTACCACCAACTGAAAGTTGGTGGTAAATGACGAATGACTCAGTTAATGCATTTTTTAGCCCTTAGATGTGTGCAATGTGGCAGACACACATGCCCTCAGGGCATGTATGTGTGCCACATGTGCACACATGCAGAAATCAGGGGTGCAACAGGGTGTCAATGTGACACCCTGTCACCCTTGATTAAGCTCCCCCCATTACCGATTCGGTAATGGTAACTGGCTTCCCATTGATTCCTATGGGCCTCCTGGCCCATAGGAATCAATGAGATACAGGTTGCAATTACCGAATCGGTAAATACCGACTCTAAAATACCGACACTTACCGATTCGGTATTTTTTTACCTACATTACATTTACCGATTCATAAATACCGAATCGGTAACATTCGGTATTTATGAAGTGGTAAATCTAATTCACCTACATAAGGCCCTAAGGCTCGGTGATTTCCCTACCTCGTGGCCCCCACCAGGGGTGGTGCAGTCTCTGTAGCAGGGTGGCTAGATACACATGAAAGCTCCAGGTTACCCATCCGGGTGAGACGCACTCGGGAAGCAGTGGTTTAGCATCACGCTTTATTTCAGGTATGGCAACATTGTTCTCTCCAATAAATGTGACAGCCAGTCCGTCTTTGCCATACGCGTTTCGTTTTATACTTCTTCAGAGGTTGGCGGAAGTTGGTTTGTGCTTGACACGTTTACCCAATTAAAAGATTGCCCGCCCTTAATTGGCTGCTCGAATGAGACAGGGCTTTCTGGGTAATGTAATGCCAAAATATCTCTCCTCTAATGGATTGCACAATTACTGTCCAAAATTCAAACAGCTCTGGATGAGCCTCGGTGAGGGCGTAGTTTCCTCAATCCTTCACGGCTTCCCCACATTAAGGCTCAGTGATTTCCCTACCTTGTGGCCCCCACCAGGGGTGGTGCAGTCTCTGTAGCAGGGTGGCTACATACACATGAAAGCTCCAGGTTACCCATCCGAGTGAGACGCACTCGGGAAGCAGTGGTTTAGCATCACGCTTTATTTCAGGTATGGAAACATTGATCTCTCCAACAAATGTGACAGCCAGTCTGTCTTTGCCTGACGCGTTTAGTTTTATACTTCTTCAGAGGCTGGTGGAAGTTGGTTCGTGCTTGACACGTTTACCCAAGTAAAAGATTGCCCTCCCTTAATTGGCTGCTCGAATGAGACAGGGCTTTCTGGGTAATGTAGTGCCAAAATATCTCTCCTCTAATGTATTGCACAATTACTGTCCAAAATTCAAAGAGCTCTGGATGAGCCTCGGTGAGGGCGTAGTTTCTTCAATCCTTCACGGCTTCCCCACATTAAGGTTTGGTGATTTCCCCACCTCGTGGCCCCCACCAGGGGTGGTGCAGTCTCTGTAGCAGGGTGGCTACATACACATGAAAGCTCCAGGTTACCCATCCGGGTGAGACGCACTCGGGAAGCAGTGGTTTAGCATCACGCTTTATTTCAGGTATGGAAACATTGTTCTCTCCAATAAATGTGACAGCCAGTCCGTCTTTGCCTGACACGTTTCGTTTTATACTTCTTCAGAGGCTGGCGGAAGTTGGTTCGTGCTTGACACGTTTACCCAATTAAAAGATTGCCCGCCCTTAATTGGCTGCTCGAATGAGACAGGGATTTCTGGGTAATGTAGTGCCAAAATATCTCTCCTCTAATGGATTGCACAATTACTGTCCAAAGTTCAAACAGCTCTGGATGAGCCTCGGTGAGAGCGTAGTTTCCTCAATCCTTCACGGCTTCCCCACATTAAGGCTAGGTGATTTCCCCACCTCGTGGCCCCCACCAGGGGTGGTGCAGTCTCTGTAGCAGGGTGGCTACATACACATGAAAGCTCCAGGTTACCCATCCGGGTGAGACGCACTCGGGAAGCAGTGGTTTAGCATCACGCTTTATTTCAGGTATGGAAACATTGTTCTCTCCAATAAATGTGACAACCAGTCCGTCTTTGCCTGACGCGTTTCGTTTTATACTTCTTCAGAGGCTGGCGGAAGTTGGTTCGTGCTTGACACGTTTACCCAATTAAAAGATTGCCCGCCCTTAATTGGCTACTCGAATGAGACAGGGCTTTCTGGGTAATGTAGTGCCAAAATATCTCGCCTCTAATGGATTGCACAATTACTGTCCAAAATTCAAACAGCTCTGGATGAGCCTCGGTGAGAGATTAGTTTCCTCAATCCTTCACGGCTTCCCCACATTAAGGCTCAGTGATTTCCCTACCTCGTGGCCCCCACCAGGGGTGGTGCAGTCTCTGTAGCAGGGTGGCTACATACACATGAAAGCTCCAGGTTACCCATCCGAGTGAGACGCACTCGGGAAGCAGTGGTTTAGCATCACGCTTTATTTCAGGTTTGGAAACATTAATCTCTCCAACAAATGTGACAGCCAGTCTGTCTTTGCCTGACGCGTTTAGTTTTATACTTCTTCAGAGGCTGGCGGAAGTTGGTTCGTGCTTGACACGTTTACCCAATTAAAAGATTGCCCGCCCTTAATTGGCTGCTCGAATGAGACAGGGCTTTCTGGGTAATGTAGTGCCAAAATATCTCTCCTCTAATGGATTGCACAATTACTGTCCAAAATTCAAACAGCTCTGGATGAGCCTCGGTGAGGGCATAGTTTCTCCAATCCTTCACGGCTTCCCCACATTAAGGCTCGGTGATTTCCCTACCTCGTGGCCCCCACCAGGGGTGGTGCAGTCTCCGTAGCAGGGTGGCTACATACACATGAAAGCTCCAGGTTACCCATCCGGGTGAGACGCACTCGGGAAGCAGTGGTTTAGCATCACGCTTTATTTCAGGTATGGAAACATTGTTCTCTCCAATAAATGTGACAGCCAGACCGTCTTTGCCTGACGCGTTTCGATTTATACTTCTTCAGAGGCTGGCGGAAGTTGGTTCGTGCTTGACACGTTTACCCAATTAAAAGATTGCCCGCCCTTAATTGGCTGCTCGAATGAGACAGGGCTTTCTGGGTAATGTAATGCCAAAATATCTCTCCTCTAATGGATTGCACAATTACTGTCCAAAATTCAAACAGCTCTGGATGAGCCTCGGTGAGAGCGTAGTTTCCTCAATCCTTCACGGCTTCCCCACATTAAGGCTCAGTTATTTCCCTACCTCGTGGCCCCCACCAGGGGTGGTGCAGTCTCTGTAGCAGGGTGGCTACATACACATGAAAGCTCCAGGTTACCCATCCGGGTGAGAAGCGCTCGGGAAGCAGTGGTTTAGCATCACGCTTTATTTCAGGTATGGAAACATTGTTCTCTCCAATAAATGTGACAGCCAGTCCGTCTTTGCCTGACGCGTTTCGTTTTATACTTCTTCAGAGGCTGGCGGAAGTTGGTTCGTGCTGGACACGTTTACCCAATTAAAAGATTGCCCGCCCTTAATTGGCTGCTCGAATGAGACAGGGCTTTCTGGGTAATGTAGTGCCAAAATATCTCTCCTCTAATGGATTGCACAATTACTGTCCAAAATTCAAACAGCTCTGGATGAGCCTCGGTGAGAGCGTAGTTTCCTCAATCCTTCACGGCTTCCCCAGATTAAGGCTCGGTGATTTCCCTAATTCGTGGCCCCCAGCAGGGGTGGTGCAGTCTCTGTAGCAGGGTGGCTACATACACATGAAAGCTCCAGGTTACCCATCCGGGTGAGACGCACTCGGGAAGCAGTGGCTTAGCATCACGCTTCATTTCAGGTATGGAAACATTGTCCTCTCCAATAAATGTGACAGCCAGTCCGTCTTTACCTGACGCGTTTCGTTTTATACTTCTTCAGAGGCTGGCGGAAGTTGGTTCGTGCTTGACACGGATACCCAATTAAAAGATTGCCCGCCCTTAATTGGCTGCTCGAATGAGACAGGGCTTTCTGGGTAATGTAGTGCCAAAATATCTCTCCTCTAATGGATTGCACAATTACTGTCCAAAATTCAAACAGCTCTGGATGAGCCTCAGTGAGAGCGTAGTTTCCTCAATCCTTCACGGCTTCCCCACATTAAGGCTCGGAGATTTCCCTACCTCGTGGCACCACCAGGGGTGGTGCAGTCTCTGTAGCAGGGTGGCTACATACACATGAAAGCTCCAGGTTACCCATCCTGGTGAGACGCACTCGGGAAGCAGTGGTTTAGCATCACGCTTTATTTCAGGTATGGAAACATTGTTCTCTCCAATAAATGTGACAGCCAGTCCGTCTTTGCCTGACGCGTTTCGTTTTATACTTCTTCAGAGGCTGGCGGAAGTTGGTTCGTGCTTGACACGTTTACCCAATTAAAAGATTGCCGGCCCTTAATTGGCTGCTCGAATGAGACAGGGCTTTCTGGGTAATGTAATGCCAAAATATCTCTCCTCTAATGGATTGCACAATTACTGTCCAAAATTCAAACAGCTCTGGATGAGCCTCGGTGAGAGCGTAGTTTCCTCAATCCTTCACGGCTTCCCCACATTAAGGCTCAGTTATTTTCCTACCTCGTGGCCCCCACCAGGGGTGGTGCAGTCTCTGTAGCAGGGTGGCTACATACACATGAAAGCTCCAGGTTACCCATCCGGGTGAGAAGCGCTCGGGAAGCAGTGGTTTAGCATCACGCTTTATTTCAGGTATGGAAACATTGTTCTCTCCAATAAATGTGACAGCCAGTCCGTCTTTGCCTGACGCGTTTCGTTTTATACTTCTTCAGAGGCTGGCGGAAGTTGGTTCGTGCTTGACACATTTACCCAATTAAAAGATTGCCCGCCCTTAATTGGCTGCTCGAATGAGACAGGGCTTTCTGGGTAATGTAGTGCCAAAATATCTCTCCTCTAATGGATTGCACAATTACTGTCCAAAATTCAAACAGCTCTGGATGAGCCTCGGTGAGAGCGTAGTTTCCTCAATCCTTCACGGCTTCCCCACATTAAGGTTCGGTGATTTCCCTACCTCATGGCCCCCAGCAGGGGTGGTGCAGTCTCTGTAGCAGGGTGGCTACATACACATGAAAGCTCCAGGTTACCCATCTGGGTGAGACGCACTCGGGAAGCAGTGGTTTAGCATCACGCTTTATTTCAGGTATGGAAACATTGTCCTCTCCAATAAATGTGACAGCCAGTCCGTCTTTACCTGACGCGTTTCGTTTTATACTTCTTCAGAGGCTGGCGGAAGTTGGTTCGTGCTTGACACGGATACCCAATTAAAAGATTGCCCGCCCTTAATTGGCTGCTCGAATGAGACAGGGCTTTCTGGGTAATGTAGTGCCAAAATATCTCTCCTCTAATGGATTGCACAATTACTGTCCAAAATTCAAACAGCTCTGGATGAGCCTCGGTGAGAGCGTAGTTTCCTCAATCCTTCACGGCTTCCCCACATTAAGGCTCAGAGATTTCCCTACCTCGTGGCCCCCACCAGGGGTGGTGCAGTCTCTGTAGCAGGGTGGCTACATACACATGAAAGCTCCAGGTTACACATCCGGGTGAGACGCACTCGGGAAGCAGTGGTTTAGCATCACGCTTTATTTCAGGTATGGAAACATTGTTCTCTCCAATAAATGTGACAGCCAGTCCGTCTTTGCCTGACGCGTTTCGTTTTATACTTCTTCAGAGGCTGGCGGAAGTTGGTTCGTGCTTGACACGTTTACCCAATTAAAAGATTGCCGGCCCTTAATTGGCTGCTCGAATGAGACAGGGCTTTCTGGGTAATGTAGTGCCAAAATATCTGTCCTCTAATGGATTGCACAATTACTGTCCAAAATTCAAACAGCTCTGGATGAGCCTCGGTGAGAGCGTAGTTTCCTCAATCCTTCACGGCTTCCCCACATTAAGGCTCGGTGATTTCCCTACCTCGTGGCCCCCACCAGGGGTGGTGCTGTCTCTGTAGCAGGGTGGCTACATACACATGAAAGCTCCAGGTTACCCATCCGGGTGAGACGCACTCGGGAAGCAGTGGTTTAGCATCACGCTTTATTTCAGGTATGGAAACATTGTTATCTCCAATAAATGTGACCACCAGTCCGCCTTCGCCTGACGCGTTTCGAATATACTTCTTCAGAGGCTGGCGGAAGTTGGTTCGTGCTTGACACGTTTACCCAATTAAAAGATTGCCCGCCCTTAATTGGCTGCTCAAATGAGACAGGGATTTCTGGGTAATGAAGTGCCAAATTATCTCTCCTCTAATGGATTGCACAATTACTGTCCAAAGTTCAAACAGCTCTGGAAGAGCCTCGGTGAGAGCGTAGTTTCCTCAATCCTTCACGGCTTCACCACATTAAGGCTCGGTGATTTCCCGACCTCGTGGCCCCCACCAGGGGTGGTGCAGTCTCTGTAGCAGCGTGGCTACATACACATGAAAGCTCCAGGCTACCCATCCGGGTGAGACGCACTCGGGAAGCAGTGGTTTAGCATCACGCTTTATTTCAGGTATGGAAACATTGTTCTCTCCAATAAATGTGACAGCCATTCCGTCTTTGCCTGACGCGTTTCGTTTTATACTTCTTCAGAGGCTGGTGGAAGTTGGTTTGTGCTTGACACGTTTACCCAAGTAAAAGATTGCCCGCCCTTAATTGGCTGCTCGAATGAGACAGGGCTTTCTGGGTAATGTAGTGCCAAAATATCTCTCCTCTAATGGATTGCACAATTACTGTCCAAAATTCAAACAGCTCTGGATGAGCCTCGGTGAGAGCGTAGTGTCTTCAATCCTTCTCGGCTTCCCCACATTAAGGCTCGGTGATTTCCCTACCTCGTGGCCCCCACCAGGGGTGGTGCAGTCTCTGTAGCAGGTTGGCTACATACACATGAAAGCTCCAGGTTACCCATCCGGGTGAGACGCACTCGGGAAGCAGTGGTTTAGCATCACGCTTTATTTCAGGTATGGAAACATTGTTCTCTCCAAGAAATGTGACACCCAGTCCGTCTTTGCCTGACGCGTTTCATTTTATACTTCTTCAGAGGCTGGCGGAAGTTGGTTCGTGCTTGACACGTTTACCCAATTAAAAGATTGCCCGCCCTTAATTGGCTGCTCGAATGAGACAGGGCTTTCTGGGTAATGTAGTGCCAAAATATCTCTCCTCTAATGGATTGCACAATTACTTTCCAAAATTCAAACAGCTCTGGATGAGCCTCGGTGCGAGCGTAGTTTCCTCAATCCTTCACGGCTTCCCCACATTAAGGCTCGGTGATTTCCCTACCTCGTGGCCCCCAGCAGGGGTGGTGCAGTCTCTGTAGCAGGGTGGCTACATACACATGAAAGCTCCAGGTTACCCATCCGGGTGAGACGCACTCGGGAAGCAGTGGTTTAGCATCACGCTTTATTTCAGGTATAGAAACATTGTTCTCTCCAAGAAATGTGACAGCCAGTCCGTCTTTGCCTGACGCGTTTCGTTTTATACTTCTTCAGAGGCTGGCGGAAGTTGGTTCGTGCTTGACACGTTTACCCAATTAAAATATTGCCCGCCCTTAATTGGCTGCTCGAGACAGGGCTTTCTGGGTAATGTAGTGCCAAAATATCTCTCCTCTAATGGATTGCACAATTACTGTCCAAAATTCAAACAGCTCTGGATGAGCCTCGGTGAGAGCGTAGTTTCCTCAATCCTTCACGGCTTTCCCACATTAAGGGCCATATGTACGTAGCCTAATACCGGTCGGTAACGGCCGATTTTCGGTAATTATACTTTTACCGACCGGTATTTAGGCTTTTGAAATGTAGGGGGCTCATTTCTGTATTCGGTAATTTACCGAATCGGTAATATTACCGATTCGGTAAATACCGAATACAGAAATGAGATGTAGGGGGAGTGTGTGGTGGGTGTGGGGAGTCGTTATTTACCACCAACTGAAAGTTGGTGGTAAATGACGAATGACTCAGTTAATGCATTTTTTAGCCCTTAGATGTGTGCAATGTGGCAGACACACATGCCCTCAGGGCATGTATGTGTGCCACATGTGCACACATGCAGAAATCAGGGGTGCAACAGGGTGTCAATGTGACACCCTGTCACCCTTGATTAAGCTCCCCCCATTACCGATTCGGTAATGGTAACTGGCTTCCCATTGATTCCTATGGGCCTCCTGGCCCATAGGAATCAATGAGATACAGGTTGCAATTACCGAATCGGTAAATACCGACTCTAAAATACCGACACTTACCGATTCGGTATTTTTTTACCTACATTACATTTACCGATTCATAAATACCGAATCGGTAACATTCGGTATTTATGAAGTGGTAAATCTAATTCACCTACATAAGGCCCTAAGGCTCGGTGATTTCCCTACCTCGTGGCCCCCACCAGGGGTGGTGCAGTCTCTGTAGCAGGGTGGCTAGATACACATGAAAGCTCCAGGTTACCCATCCGGGTGAGACGCACTCGGGAAGCAGTGGTTTAGCATCACGCTTTATTTCAGGTATGGCAACATTGTTCTCTCCAATAAATGTGACAGCCAGTCCGTCTTTGCCATACGCGTTTCGTTTTATACTTCTTCAGAGGTTGACGGAAGTTGGTTTGTGCTTGACACGTTTACCCAATTAAAAGATTGCCTGCCCTTAATTGGCTGCTCGAATGAGACAGGGCTTTCTGGGTAATGTAATGCCAAAATATCTCTCCTCTAATGGATTGCACAATTACTGTCCAAAATTCAAACAGCTCTGGATGAGCCTCGGTGAGGGCGTAGTTTCCTCAATCCTTCACGGCTTCCCCACATTAAGGCTCAGTGATTTCCCTACCTTGTGGCCCCCACCAGGGGTGGTGCAGTCTCTGTAGCAGGGTGGCTACATACACATGAAAGCTCCAGGTTACCCATCCGAGTGAGACGCACTCGGGAAGCAGTGGTTTAGCATCACGCTTTATTTCAGGTATGGAAACATTGATCTCTCCAACAAATGTGACAGCCAGTCTGTCTTTGCCTGACGCGTTTAGTTTTATACTTCTTCAGAGGCTGGTGGAAGTTGGTTCGTGCTTGACACGTTTACCCAATTAAAAGATTGCCCTCCCTTAATTGGCTGCTCGAATGAGACAGGGCTTTCTGGGTAATGTAGTGCCAAAATATCTCTCCTCTAATGTATTGCACAATTACTGTCCAAAATTCAAAGAGCTCTGGATGAGCCTCGGTGAGGGCGTAGTTTCTTCAATCCTTCACGGCTTCCCCACATTAAGGCTTGGTGATTTCCCCACCTCGTGGCCCCCACCAGGGGTGGTGCAGTCTCTGTAGCAGGGTGGCTACATACACATGAAAGCTCCAGGTTACCCATCCGGGTGAGTCGCACTCGGGAAGCAGTGGTTTAGCATCACGCTTTATTTCAGGTATGGAAACATTGTTCTCTCCAAGAAATGTGACAGCCAGTCCGTCTTTGCCTGACGCGTTTCGTTTTATACTTCTTCAGAGGCTGGCGGAAGTTGGTTCGTGCTTGACACGTTTACCCAATTAAAAGATTGCCCGCCCTTAATTGGCTGCTCGAATGAGACAGGGATTTCTGGGTAATGTAGTGCCAAAATATCTCTCCTCTAATGGATTGCACAATTACTGTCCAAAGTTCAAACAGCTCTGGATGAGCCTCGGTGAGAGCGTAGTTTCCTCAATCCTTCACGGCTTCCCCACATTAAGGCTAGGTGATTTCCCCACCTCGTGGCCCCCACCAGGGGTGGTGCAGTCTCTGTAGCAGGGTGGCTACATACACATGAAAGCTCCAGGTTACCCATCCGGGTGAGACGCACTCGGGAAGCAGTGGTTTAGCATCACGCTTTATTTCAGGTATGGAAACATTGTTCTCTCCAATAAATGTGACAACCAGTCCGTCTTTGCCTGACGCGTTTCGTTTTATACTTCTTCAGAGGCTGGCGGAAGTTGGTTCGTGCTTGACACGTTTACCCAATTAAAAGATTGCCCGCCCTTAATTGGCTACTCGAATGAGACAGGGCTTTCTGGGTAATGTAGTGCCAAAATATCTCGCCTCTAATGGATTGCACAATTACTGTCCAAAATTCAAACAGCTCTGGATGAGCCTCGGTGAGAGATTAGTTTCCTCAATCCTTCACGGCTTCCCCACATTAAGGCTCAGTGATTTCCCTACCTCGTGGCCCCCACCAGGGGTGGTGCAGTCTCTGTAGCAGGGTGGCTACATACACATGAAAGCTCCAGGTTACCCATCCGAGTGAGACGCACTCGGGAAGCAGTGGTTTAGCATCACGCTTTATTTCAGGTTTGGAAACATTAATCTCTCCAACAAATGTGACAGCCAGTCTGTCTTTGCCTGACGCGTTTAGTTTTATACTTCTTCAGAGGCTGGCGGAAGTTGGTTCGTGCTTGACACGTTTACCCAATTAAAAGATTGCCCGCCCTTAATTGGCTGCTCGAATGAGACAGGGCTTTCTGGGTAATGTAGTGCCAAAATATCTCTCCTCTAATGGATTGCACAATTACTGTCCAAAATTCAAACAGCTCTGGATGAGCCTCGGTGAGGGCATAGTTTCTCCAATCCTTCACGGCTTCCCCACATTAAGGCTCGGTGATTTCCCTACCTCGTGGCCCCCACCAGGGGTGGTGCAGTCTCCGTAGCAGGGTAGCTACATACACATGAAAGCTCCAGGTTACCCATCCGGGTGAGACGCACTCGGGAAGCAGTGGTTTAGCATCACGCTTTATTTCAGGTATGGAAACATTGTTCTCTCCAATAAATGTGACAGCCAGACCGTCTTTGCCTGACGCGTTTCGATTTATACTTCTTCAGAGGCTGGCGGAAGTTGGTTCGTGCTTGACACGTTTACCCAATTAAAAGATTGCCCGCCCTTAATTGGCTGCTCGAATGAGACAGGGCTTTCTGGGTAATGTAATGCCAAAATATCTCTCCTCTAATGGATTGCACAATTACTGTCCAAAATTCAAACAGCTCTGGATGAGCCTCGGTGAGAGCGTAGTTTCCTCAATCCTTCACGGCTTCCCCACATTAAGGCTCAGTTATTTCCCTACCTCGTGGCCCCCACCAGGGGTGGTGCAGTCTCTGTAGCAGGGTGGCTACATACACATGAAAGCTCCAGGTTACCCATCCGGGTGAGAAGCGCTCGGGAAGCAGTGGTTTAGCATCACGCTTTATTTCAGGTATGGAAACATTGTTCTCTCCAATAAATGTGACAGCCAGTCCGTCTTTGCCTGACGCGTTTCGTTTTATACTTCTTCAGAGGCTGGCGGAAGTTGGTTCGTGCTGGACACGTTTACCCAATTAAAAGATTGCCCGCCCTTAATTGGCTGCTCGAATGAGACAGGGCTTTCTGGGTAATGTAGTGCCAAAATATCTCTCCTCTAATGGATTGCACAATTACTGTCCAAAATTCAAACAGCTCTGGATGAGCCTCGGTGAGAGCGTAGTTTCCTCAATCCTTCACGGCTTCCCCAGATTAAGGCTCGGTGATTTCCCTAATTCGTGGCCCCCAGCAGGGGTGGTGCAGTCTCTGTAGCAGGGTGGCTACATACACATGAAAGCTCCAGGTTACCCATCCGGGTGAGACGCACTCGGGAAGCAGTGGCTTAGCATCACGCTTCATTTCAGGTGTGGAAACATTGTCCTCTCCAATAAATGTGACAGCCAGTCCGTCTTTACCTGACGCGTTTCGTTTTATACTTCTTCAGAGGCTGGCGGAAGTTGGTTCGTGCTTGACACGGATACCCAATTAAAAGATTGCCCGCCCTTAATTGGCTGCTCGAATGAGACGGGGCTTTCTGGGTAATGTAGTGCCAAAATATCTCTCCTCTAATGGATTGCACAATTACTGTCCAAAATTCAAACAGCTCTGGATGAGCCTCAGTGAGAGCGTAGTTTCCTCAATCCTTCACGGCTTCCCCACATTAAGGCTCGGAGATTTCCCTACCTCGTGGCACCACCAGGGGTGGTGCAGTCTCTGTAGCAGGGTGGCTACATACACATGAAAGCTCCAGGTTACCCATCCTGGTGAGACGCACTCGGGAAGCAGTGGTTTAGCATCACGCTTTATTTCAGGTATGGAAACATTGTTCTCTCCAATAAATGTGACAGCCAGTCCGTCTTTGCCTGACGCGTTTCGTTTTATACTTCTTCAGAGGCTGGCGGAAGTTGGTTCGTGCTTGACACGTTTACCCAATTAAAAGATTGCCGGCCCTTAATTGGCTGCTCGAATGAGACAGGGCTTTCTGGGTAATGTAATGCCAAAATATCTCTCCTCTAATGGATTGCACAATTACTGTCCAAAATTCAAACAGCTCTGGATGAGCCTCGGTGAGAGCGTAGTTTCCTCAATCCTTCACGGCTTCCCCACATTAAGGCTCAGTTATTTTCCTACCTCGTGGCCCCCACCAGGGGTGGTGCAGTCTCTGTAGCAGGGTGGCTACATACACATGAAAGCTCCAGGTTACCCATCCGGGTGAGAAGCGCTCGGGAAGCAGTGGTTTAGCATCACGCTTTATTTCAGGTATGGAAACATTGTTCTCTCCAATAAATGTGACAGCCAGTCCGTCTTTGCCTGACGCGTTTCGTTTTATACTTCTTCAGAGGCTGGCGGAAGTTGGTTCGTGCTTGACACATTTACCCAATTAAAAGATTGCCCGCCCTTAATTGGCTGCTCGAATGAGACAGGGCTTTCTGGGTAATGTAGTGCCAAAATATCTCTCCTCTAATGGATTGCACAATTACTGTCCAAAATTCAAACAGCTCTGGATGAGCCTCGGTGAGAGCGTAGTTTCCTCAATCCTTCACGGCTTCCCCACATTAAGGTTCGGTGATTTCCCTACCTCATGGCCCCCAGCAGGGGTGGTGCAGTCTCTGTAGCAGGGTGGCTACATACACATGAAAGCTCCAGGTTACCCATCCGGGTGAGACGCACTCGGGAAGCAGTGGTTTAGCATCACGCTTTATTTCAGGTATGGAAACATTGTCCTCTCCAATAAATGTGACAGCCAGTCCGTCTTTACCTGACGCGTTTCGTTTTATACTTCTTCAGAGGCTGGCGGAAGTTGGTTCGTGCTTGACACGGATACCCAATTAAAAGATTGCCCGCCCTTAATTGGCTGCTCGAATGAGACAGGGCTTTCTGGGTAATGTAGTGCCAAAATATCTGTCCTCTAATGGATTGCACAATTACTGTCCAAAATTCAAACAGCTCTGGATGAGCCTCGGTGAGAGCGTAGTTTCCTCAATCCTTCACGGCTTCCCCACATTAAGGCTCGGTGATTTCCCTACCTCGTGGCCCCCACCAGGGGTGGTGCTGTCTCTGTAGCAGGGTGGCTACATACACATGAAAGCTCCAGGTTACCCATCCGGGTGAGACGCACTCGGGAAGCAGTGGTTTAGCATCACGCTTTATTTCAGGTATGGAAACATTGTTATCTCCAATAAATGTGACCACCAGTCCGCCTTCGCCTGACGCGTTTCGAATATACTTCTTCAGAGGCTGGCGGAAGTTGGTTCGTGCTTGACACGTTTACCCAATTAAAAGATTGCCCGCCCTTAATTGGCTGCTCAAATGAGACAGGGATTTCTGGGTAATGAAGTGCCAAATTATCTCTCCTCTAATGGATTGCACAATTACTGTCCAAAGTTCAAACAGCTCTGGAAGAGCCTCGGTGAGAGCGTAGTTTCCTCAATCCTTCACGGCTTCACCACATTAAGGCTCGGTGATTTCCCGACCTCGTGGCCCCCACCAGGGGTGGTGCAGTCTCTGTAGCAGGTTGGCTACATACACATGAAAGCTCCAGGTTACCCATCCGGGTGACACGCACTCGGGAAGCAGTGGTTTAGCATCACGCTTTATTTCAGGTATGGAAACATTGTTCTCTCCAAGAAATGTGACAGCCAGTCCGTCTTTGCCTGACGCGTTTCATTTTATACTTCTTCAGAGGCTGGCGGAAGTTGGTTCGTGCTTGACACGTTTACCCAATTAAAAGATTGCCCGCCCTTAATTGGCTGCTCGAATGAGACAGGGCTTTCTGGGTAATGTAGTGCCAAAATATCTCTCCTCTAATGGATTGCACAATTACTTTCCAAAATTCAAACAGCTCTGGATGAGCCTCGGTGAGAGCGTAGTTTCCTCAATCCTTCACGGCTTCCCCACATTAAGGCTCGGTGATTTCCCTACCTCGTGGCCCCCAGCAGGGGTAGTGCAGTCTCTGTAGCAGGGTGGCTACATACACATGAAAGCTCCAGGTTACCCATCCGGGTGAGACGCACTCGGGAAGCAGTGGTTTAGCATCACGCTTTATTTCAGGTATGGAAACATTGTTCTCTCCAATAAATGTGACAGCCAGTCCGTCTTTGCCGTACGCGTTTCGTTTTATACTTCTTCAGAGGCTGGCGGAAGTTGGTTCGTGCTTGACACGTTTACCCAATTAAAAGATTGCCCGCCCTTAATTGGCTGCTCGAATGAGACAGGGATTTCTGGGTAATGTAGTGCCAAAATATCTCTCCTCTAATGGATTGCACAATTACTGTCCAAAGTTCAAACAGCTCTGGATGAGCCTCGGTGAGAGCGTAGTTTCCTCAATCCTTCACGGCTTCCCCACATTAAGGCTAGGTGATTTCCCCACCTCGTGGCCCCCACCAGGGGTGGTGCAGTCTCTGTAGCAGGGTGGCTACATACACATGAAAGCTCCAGGTTACCCATCCGGGTGAGACGCACTCGGGAAGCAGTGGTTTAGCATCACGCTTTATTTCAGGTATGGAAACATTGTTCTCTCCAATAAATGTGACAACCAGTCCGTCTTTGCCTGACGCGTTTCGTTTTATACTTCTTCAGAGGCTGGCGGAAGTTGGTTCGTGCTTGACACGTTTACCCAATTAAAAGATTGCCCGCCCTTAATTGGCTGCTCGAATGAGACAGGGATTTCTGGGTAATGTAGTGCCAAAATATCTCTCCTCTAATGGATTGCACAATTACTGTCCAAAGTTCAAACAGCTCTGGATGAGCCTCGGTGAGAGCGTAGTTTCCTCAATCCTTCACGGCTTCCCCACATTAAGGCTAGGTGATTTCCCCACCTCGTGGCCCCCACCAGGGGTGGTGCAGTCTCTGTAGCAGGGTGGCTACATACACATGAAAGCTCCAGGTTACCCATCCGGGTGAGACGCACTCGGGAAGCAGTGGTTTAGCATCACGCTTTATTTCAGGTATGGAAACATTGTTCTCTCCAATAAATGTGACAACCAGTCCGTCTTTGCCTGACGCGTTTCGTTTTATACTTCTTCAGAGGCTGGCGGAAGTTGGTTCGTGCTTGACACGTTTACCCAATTAAAAGATTGCCCGCCCTTAATTGGCTACTCGAATGAGACAGGGCTTTCTGGGTAATGTAGTGCCAAAATATCTCGCCTCTAATGGATTGCACAATTACTGTCCAAAATTCAAACAGCTCTGGATGAGCCTCGGTGAGAGATTAGTTTCCTCAATCCTTCACGGCTTCCCCACATTAAGGCTCAGTGATTTCCCTACCTCGTGGCCCCCACCAGGGGTGGTGCAGTCTCTGTAGCAGGGTGGCTACATACACATGAAAGCTCCAGGTTACCCATCCGAGTGAGACGCACTCGGGAAGCAGTGGTTTAGCATCACGCTTTATTTCAGGTATGGAAACATTGTTCTCTCCAATAAATGTGACAGCCAGTCCGTCTTTGCCTGACGCGTTTCGTTTTATACTTCTTCAGAGGCTGGCGGAAGTTGGTTCGTGCTGGACACGTTTACCCAATTAAAAGATTGCCCGCCCTTAATTGGCTGCTCGAATGAGACAGGGCTTTCTGGGTAATGTAGTGCCAAAATATCTCTCCTCTAATGGATTGCACAATTACTGTCCAAAATTCAAACAGCTCTGGATGAGCCTCGGTGAGAGCGTAGTTTCCTCAATCCTTCACGGCTTCCCCAGATTAAGGCTCGGTGATTTCCCTAATTCGTGGCCCCCAGCAGGGGTGGTGCAGTCTCTGTAGCAGGGTGGCTACATACACATGAAAGCTCCAGGTTACCCATCCGGGTGAGACGCACTCGGGAAGCAGTGGCTTAGCATCACGCTTCATTTCAGGTATGGAAACATTGTCCTCTCCAATAAATGTGACAGCCAGTCCGTCTTTACCTGACGCGTTTCGTTTTATACTTCTTCAGAGGCTGGCGGAAGTTGGTTCGTGCTTGACACGGATACCCAATTAAAAGATTGCCCGCCCTTAATTGGCTGCTCGAATGAGACAGGGCTTTCTGGGTAATGTAGTGCCAAAATATCTCTCCTCTAATGGATTGCACAATTACTGTCCAAAATTCAAACAGCTCTGGATGAGCCTCAGTGAGAGCGTAGTTTCCTCAATCCTTCACGGCTTCCCCACATTAAGGCTCGGAGATTTCCCTACCTCGTGGCACCACCAGGGGTGGTGCAGTCTCTGTAGCAGGGTGGCTACATACACATGAAAGCTCCAGGTTACCCATCCTGGTGAGACGCACTCGGGAAGCAGTGGTTTAGCATCACGCTTTATTTCAGGTATGGAAACATTGTTCTCTCCAATAAATGTGACAGCCAGTCCGTCTTTGCCTGACGCGTTTCGTTTTATACTTCTTCAGAGGCTGGCGGAAGTTGGTTCGTGCTTGACACGTTTACCCAATTAAAAGATTGCCGGCCCTTAATTGGCTGCTCGAATGAGACAGGGCTTTCTGGGTAATGTAATGCCAAAATATCTCTCCTCTAATGGATTGCACAATTACTGTCCAAAATTCAAACAGCTCTGGATGAGCCTCGGTGAGAGCGTAGTTTCCTCAATCCTTCACGGCTTCCCCACATTAAGGCTCAGTTATTTTCCTACCTCGTGGCCCCCACCAGGGGTGGTGCAGTCTCTGTAGCAGGGTGGCTACATACACATGAAAGCTCCAGGTTACCCATCCGGGTGAGAAGCGCTCGGGAAGCAGTGGTTTAGCATCACGCTTTATTTCAGGTATGGAAACATTGTTCTCTCCAATAAATGTGACAGCCAGTCCGTCTTTGCCTGACGCGTTTCGTTTTATACTTCTTCAGAGGCTGGCGGAAGTTGGTTCGTGCTTGACACATTTACCCAATTAAAAGATTGCCCGCCCTTAATTGGCTGCTCGAATGAGACAGGGCTTTCTGGGTAATGTAGTGCCAAAATATCTCTCCTCTAATGGATTGCACAATTACTGTCCAAAATTCAAACAGCTCTGGATGAGCCTCGGTGAGAGCGTAGTTTCCTCAATCCTTCACGGCTTCCCCACATTAAGGTTCGGTGATTTCCCTACCTCATGGCCCCCAGCAGGGGTGGTGCAGTCTCTGTAGCAGGGTGGCTACATACACATGAAAGCTCCAGGTTACCCATCCGGGTGAGACGCACTCGGGAAGCAGTGGTTTAGCATCACGCTTTATTTCAGGTATGGAAACATTGTCCTCTCCAATAAATGTGACAGCCAGTCCGTCTTTACCTGACGCGTTTCGTTTTATACTTCTTCAGAGGCTGGCGGAAGTTGGTTCGTGCTTGACACGGATACCCAATTAAAAGATTGCCCGCCCTTAATTGGCTGCTCGAATGAGACAGGGCTTTCTGGGTAATGTAGTGCCAAAATATCTCTCCTCTAATGGATTGCACAATTACTGTCCAAAATTCAAACAGCTCTGGATGAGCCTCGGTGAGAGCGTAGTTTCCTCAATCCTTCACGGCTTCCCCACATTAAGGCTCAGAGATTTCCCTACCTCGTGGCCCCCACCAGGGGTGGTGCAGTCTCTGTAGCAGGGTGGCTACATACACATGAAAGCTCCAGGTTACCCATCCGGGTGAGACGCACTCGGGAAGCAGTGGTTTAGCATCACGCTTTATTTCAGGTATGGAAACATTGTTCTCTCCAATAAATGTGACAGCCAGTCCGTCTTTGCCTGACGCGTTTCGTTTTATACTTCTTCAGAGGCTGGCGGAAGTTGGTTCGTGCTTGACACGTTTACCCAATTAAAAGATTGCCGGCCCTTAATTGGCTGCTCGAATGAGACAGGGCTTTCTGGGTAATGTAGTGCCAAAATATCTGTCCTCTAATGGATTGCACAATTACTGTCCAAAATTCAAACAGCTCTGGATGAGCCTCGGTGAGAGCGTAGTTTCCTCAATCCTTCACGGCTTCCCCACATTAAGGCTCGGTGATTTCCCTACCTCGTGGCCCCCACCAGGGGTGGTGCTGTCTCTGTAGCAGGGTGGCTACATACACATGAAAGCTCCAGGTTACCCATCCGGGTGAGACGCACTCGGGAAGCAGTGGTTTAGCATCACGCTTTATTTCAGGTATGGAAACATTGTTATCTCCAATAAATGTGACCACCAGTCCGCCTTCGCCTGACGCGTTTCGAATATACTTCTTCAGAGGCTGGCGGAAGTTGGTTCGTGCTTGACACGTTTACCCAATTAAAAGATTGCCCGCCCTTAATTGGCTGCTCAAATGAGACAGGGATTTCTGGGTAATGAAGTGCCAAATTATCTCTCCTCTAATGGATTGCACAATTACTGTCCAAAGTTCAAACAGCTCTGGAAGAGCCTCGGTGAGAGCGTAGTTTCCTCAATCCTTCACGGCTTCACCACATTAAGGCTCGGTGATTTCCCGACCTCGTGGCCCCCACCAGGGGTGGTGCAGTCTCTGTAGCAGGTTGGCTACATACACATGAAAGCTCCAGGTTACCCATCCGGGTGACACGCACTCGGGAAGCAGTGGTTTAGCATCACGCTTTATTTCAGGTATGGAAACATTGTTCTCTCCAAGAAATGTGACAGCCAGTCCGTCTTTGCCTGACGCGTTTCATTTTATACTTCTTCAGAGGCTGGCGGAAGTTGGTTCGTGCTTGACACGTTTACCCAATTAAAAGATTGCACGCCCTTAATTGGCTGCTCGAATGAGACAGGGCTTTCTGGGTAATGTAGTGCCAAAATATCTCTCCTCTAATGGATTGCACAATTACTTTCCAAAATTCAAACAGCTCTGGATGAGCCTCGGTGAGAGCGTAGTTTCCTCAATCCTTCACGGCTTCCCCACATTAAGGCTCGGTGATTTCCCTACCTCGTGGCCCCCAGCAGGGGTAGTGCAGTCTCTGTAGCAGGGTGGCTACATACACATGAAAGCTCCAGGTTACCCATCCGGGTGAGACGCACTCGGGAAGCAGTGGTTTAGCATCACGCTTTATTTCAGGTATGGAAACATTGTTCTCTCCAATAAATGTGACAGCCAGTCCGTCTTTGCCGTACGCGTTTCGTTTTATACTTCTTCAGAGGCTGGCGGAAGTTGGTTCGTGCTTGACACGTTTACCCAATTAAAAGATTGCCCGCCCTTAATTGGCTGCTCGAATGAGACAGGGATTTCTGGGTAATGTAGTGCCAAAATATCTCTCCTCTAATGGATTGCACAATTACTGTCCAAAGTTCAAACAGCTCTGGATGAGCCTCGGTGAGAGCGTAGTTTCCTCAATCCTTCACGGCTTCCCCACATTAAGGCTAGGTGATTTCCCCACCTCGTGGCCCCCACCAGGGGTGGTGCAGTCTCTGTAGCAGGGTGGCTACATACACATGAAAGCTCCAGGTTACCCATCCGGGTGAGACGCACTCGGGAAGCAGTGGTTTAGCATCACGCTTTATTTCAGGTATGGAAACATTGTTCTCTCCAATAAATGTGACAACCAGTCCGTCTTTGCCTGACGCGTTTCCTTTTATACTTCTTCAGAGGCTGGCGGAAGTTGGTTCGTGCTTGACACGTTTACCCAATTAAAAGATTGCCCGCCCTTAATTGGCTGCTCGAATGAGACAGGGATTTCTGGGTAATGTAGTGCCAAAATATCTCTCCTCTAATGGATTGCACAATTACTGTCCAAAGTTCAAACAGCTCTGGATGAGCCTCGGTGAGAGCGTAGTTTCCTCAATCCTTCACGGCTTCCCCACATTAAGGCTAGGTGATTTCCCCACCTCGTGGCCCCCACCAGGGGTGGTGCAGTCTCTGTAGCAGGGTGGCTACATACACATGAAAGCTCCAGGTTACCCATCCGGGTGAGACGCACTCGGGAAGCAGTGGTTTAGCATCACGCTTTATTTCAGGTATGGAAACATTGTTCTCTCCAATAAATGTGACAACCAGTCCGTCTTTGCCTGACGCGTTTCGTTTTATACTTCTTCAGAGGCTGGCGGAAGTTGGTTCGTGCTTGACACGTTTACCCAATTAAAAGATTGCCCGCCCTTAATTGGCTACTCGAATGAGACAGGGCTTTCTGGGTAATGTAGTGCCAAAATATCTCGCCTCTAATGGATTGCACAATTACTGTCCAAAATTCAAACAGCTCTGGATGAGCCTCGGTGAGAGATTAGTTTCCTCAATCCTTCACGGCTTCCCCACATTAAGGCTCAGTGATTTCCCTACCTCGTGGCCCCCACCAGGGGTGGTGCAGTCTCTGTAGCAGGGTGGCTACATACACATGAAAGCTCCAGGTTACCCATCCGAGTGAGACGCACTCGGGAAGCAGTGGTTTAGCATCACGCTTTATTTCAGGTTTGGAAACATTAATCTCTCCAACAAATGTGACAGCCAGTCTGTCTTTGCCTGACGCGTTTAGTTTTATACTTCTTCAGAGGCTGGCGGAAGTTGGTTCGTGCTTGACACGTTTACCCAATTAAAAGATTGCCCGCCCTTAATTGGCTGCTCGAATGAGACAGGGCTTTCTGGGTAATGTAGTGCCAAAATATCTCTCCTCTAATGGATTGCACAATTACTGTCCAAAATTCAAACAGCTCTGGATGAGCCTCGGTGAGGGCATAGTTTCTCCAATCCTTCACGGCTTCCCCACATTAAGGCTCGGTGATTTCCCTACCTCGTGGCTCCCACCAGGGGTGGTGCAGTCTCCGTAGCAGGGTGGCTACATACACATGAAAGCTCCAGGTTACCCATCCGGGTGAGACGCACTCGGGAAGCAGTGGTTTAGCATCACGCTTTATTTCAGGTATGGAAACATTGTTCTCTCCAATAAATGTGACAGCCAGACCGTCTTTGCCTGACGCGTTTCGATTTATACTTCTTCAGAGGCTGGCGGAAGTTGGTTCGTGCTTGACACGTTTACCCAATTAAAAGATTGCCCGCCCTTAATTGGCTGCTCGAATGAGACAGGGCTTTCTGGGTAATGTAATGCCAAAATATCTCTCCTCTAATGGATTGCACAATTACTGTCCAAAATTCAAACAGCTCTGGATGAGCCTCGGTGAGAGCGTAGTTTCCTCAATCCTTCACGGCTTCCCCACATTAAGGCTCAGTTATTTCCCTACCTCGTGGCCCCCACCAGGGGTGGTGCAGTCTCTGTAGCAGGGTGGCTACATACACATGAAAGCTCCAGGTTACCCATCCGGGTGAGAAGCGCTCGGGAAGCAGTGGTTTAGCATCACGCTTTATTTCAGGTATGGAAACATTGTTCTCTCCAATAAATGTGACAGCCAGTCCGTCTTTGCCTGACGCGTTTCGTTTTATACTTCTTCAGAGGCTGGCGGAAGTTGGTTCGTGCTGGACACGTTTACCCAATTAAAAGATTGCCCGCCCTTAATTGGCTGCTCGAATGAGACAGGGCTTTCTGGGTAATGTAGTGCCAAAATATCTCTCCTCTAATGGATTGCACAATCACTGTCCAAAATTCAAACAGCTCTGGATGAGCCTCGGTGAGAGCGTAGTTTCCTCAATCCTTCACGGCTTCCCCAGATTAAGGCTCGGTGATTTCCCTAATTCGTGGCCCCCAGCAGGGGTGGTGCAGTCTCTGTAGCAGGGTGGCTACATACACATGAAAGCTCCAGGTTACCCATCCGGGTGAGACGCACTCGGGAAGCAGTGGCTTAGCATCACGCTTCATTTCAGGTATGGAAACATTGTCCTCTCCAATAAATGTGACAGCCAGTCCGTCTTTACCTGACGCGTTTCGTTTTATACTTCTTCAGAGGCTGGCGGAAGTTGGTTCGTGCTTGACACGGATACCCAATTAAAAGATTGCCCGCCCTTAATTGGCTGCTCGAATGAGACAGGGCTTTCTGGGTAATGTAGTGCCAAAATATCTCTCCTCTAATGGATTGCACAATTACTGTCCAAAATTCAAACAGCTCTGGATGAGCCTCAGTGAGAGCGTAGTTTCCTCAATCCTTCACGGCTTCCCCACATTAAGGCTCGGAGATTTCCCTACCTCGTGGCACCACCAGGGGTGGTGCAGTCTCTGTAGCAGGGTGGCTACATACACATGAAAGCTCCAGGTTACCCATCCTGGTGAGACGCACTCGGGAAGCAGTGGTTTAGCATCACGCTTTATTTCAGGTATGGAAACATTGTTCTCTCCAATAAATGTGACAGCCAGTCCGTCTTTGCCTGACGCGTTTCGTTTTATACTTCTTCAGAGGCTGGCGGAAGTTGGTTCGTGCTTGACACGTTTACCCAATTAAAAGATTGCCGGCCCTTAATTGGCTGCTAGAATGAGACAGGGCTTTCTGGGTAATGTAATGCCAAAATATCTCTCCTCTAATGGATTGCACAATTACTGTCCAAAATTCAAACAGCTCTGGATGAGCCTCGGTGAGAGCGTAGTTTCCTCAATCCTTCACGGCTTCCCCACATTAAGGCTCAGTTATTTTCCTACCTCGTGGCCCCCACCAGGGGTGGTGCAGTCTCTGTAGCAGGGTGGCTACATACACATGAAAGCTCCAGGTTACCCATCCGGGTGAGAAGCGCTCGGGAAGCAGTGGTTTAGCATCACGCTTTATTTCAGGTATGGAAACATTGTTCTCTCCAATAAATGTGACAGCCAGTCCGTCTTTGCCTGACGCGTTTCGTTTTATACTTCTTCAGAGGCTGGCGGAAGTTGGTTCGTGCTTGACACATTTACCCAATTAAAAGATTGCCCGCCCTTAATTGGCTGCTCGAATGAGACAGGGCTTTCTGGGTAATGTAGTGCCAAAATATCTCTCCTCTAATGGATTGCACAATTACTGTCCAAAATTCAAACAGCTCTGGATGAGCCTCGGTGAGAGCGTAGTTTCCTCAATCCTTCACGGCTTCCCCACATTAAGGTTCGGTGATTTCCCTACCTCATGGCCCCCAGCAGGGGTGGTGCAGTCTCTGTAGCAGGGTGGCTACATACACATGAAAGCTCCAGGTTACCCATCCGGGTGAGACGCACTCGGGAAGCAGTGGTTTAGCATCACGCTTTATTTCAGGTATGGAAACATTGTCCTCTCCAATAAATGTGACAGCCAGTCCGTCTTTACCTGACGCGTTTCGTTTTATACTTCTTCAGAGGCTGGCGGAAGTTGGTTCGTGCTTGACACGGATACCCAATTAAAAGATTGCCCGCCCTTAATTGGCTGCTCGAATGAGACAGGGCTTTCTGGGTAATGTAGTGCCAAAATATCTCTCCTCTAATGGATTGCACAATTACTGTCCAAAATTCAAACAGCTCTGGATGAGCCTCGGTGAGAGCGTAGTTTCCTCAATCCTTCACGGCTTCCCCACATTAAGGCTCAGAGATTTCCCTACCTCGTGGCCCCCACCAGGGGTGGTGCAGTCTCTGTAGCAGGGTGGCTACATACACATGAAAGCTCCAGGTTACCCATCCGGGTGAGACGCACTCGGGAAGCAGTGGTTTAGCATCACGCTTTATTTCAGGTATGGAAACATTGTTCTCTCCAATAAATGTGACAGCCAGTCCGTCTTTGCCTGACGCGTTTCGTTTTATACTTCTTCAGAGGCTGGCGGAAGTTGGTTCGTGCTTGACACGTTTACCCAATTAAAAGATTGCCGGCCCTTAATTGGCTGCTCAAATGAGACAGGGCTTTCTGGGTAATGTAGTGCCAAAATATCTGTCCTCTAATGGATTGCACAATTACTGTCCAAAATTCAAACAGCTCTGGATGAGCCTCGGTGAGAGCGTAGTTTCCTCAATCCTTCACGGCTTCCCCACATTAAGGCTCGGTGATTTCCCTACCTCGTGGCCCCCACCAGGGGTGGTGCTGTCTCTGTAGCAGGGTGGCTACATACACATGAAAGCTCCAGGTTACCCATCCGGGTGAGAAGCGCTCGGGAAGCAGTGGTTTAGCATCACGCTTTATTTCAGGTATGGAAACATTGTTCTCTCCAATAAATGTGACAGCCAGTCCGTCTTTGCCTGACGCGTTTCGTTTTATACTTCTTCAGAGGCTGGCGGAAGTTGGTTCGTGCTTGACACATTTACCCAATTAAAAGATTGCCCGCCCTTAATTGGCTGCTCGAATGAGACAGGGCTTTCTGGGTAATGTAGTGCCAAAATATCTCTCCTCTAATGGATTGCACAATTACTGTCCAAAATTCAAACAGCTCTGGATGAGCCTCGGTGAGAGCGTAGTTTCCTCAATCCTTCACGGCTTCCCCACATTAAGGTTCGGTGATTTCCCTACCTCATGGCCCCCAGCAGGGGTGGTGCAGTCTCTGTAGCAGGGTGGCTACATACACATGAAAGCTCCAGGTTACCCATCCGGGTGAGACGCACTCGGGAAGCAGTGGTTTAGCATCACGCTTTATTTCAGGTATGGAAACATTGTCCTCTCCAATAAATGTGACAGCCAGTCCGTCTTTACCTGACGCGTTTCGTTTTATATTTCTTCAGAGGCTGGCGGAAGTTGGTTCGTGCTTGACACGGATACCCAATTAAAAGATTGCCCGCCCTTAATTGGCTGCTCGAATGAGACAGGGCTTTCTGGGTAATGTAGTGCCAAAATATCTCTCCTCTAATGGATTGCACAATTACTGTCCAAAATTCAAACAGCTCTGGATGAGCCTCGGTGAGAGCGTAGTTTCCTCAATCCTTCACGGCTTCCCCACATTAAGGCTCAGAGATTTCCCTACCTCGTGGCCCCCACCAGGGGTGGTGCAGTCTCTGTAGCAGGGTGGCTACATACACATGAAAGCTCCAGGTTACCCATCCGGGTGAGACGCACTCGGGAAGCAGTGGTTTAGCATCACGCTTTATTTCAGGTATGGAAACATTGTTCTCTCCAATAAATGTGACAGCCAGTCCGTCTTTGCCTGACGCGTTTCGTTTTATACTTCTTCAGAGGCTGGCGGAAGTTGGTTCGTGCTTGACACGTTTACCCAATTAAAAGATTGCCGGCCCTTAATTGGCTGCTCAAATGAGACAGGGCTTTCTGGGTAATGTAGTGCCAAAATATCTGTCCTCTAATGGATTGCACAATTACTGTCCAAAATTCAAACAGCTCTGGATGAGCCTCGGTGAGAGCGTAGTTTCCTCAATCCTTCACGGCTTCCCCACATTAAGGCTCGGTGATTTCCCTACCTCGTGGCCCCCACCAGGGGTGGTGCTGTCTCTGTAGCAGGGTGGCTACATACACATGAAAGCTCCAGGTTACCCATCCGGGTGAGACGCACTCGGGAAGCAGTGGTTTAGCATCACGCTTTATTTCAGGTATGGAAACATTGTTATCTCCAATAAATGTGACCACCAGTCCGCCTTCGCCTGACGCGTTTCGAATATACTTCTTCAGAGGCTGGCGGAAGTTGGTTCGTGCTTGACACGTTTACCCAATTAAAAGATTGCCCGCCCTTAATTGGCTGCTCAAATGAGACAGGGATTTCTGGGTAATGAAGTGCCAAATTATCTCTCCTCTAATGGATTGCACAATTACTGTCCAAAGTTCAAACAGCTCTGGAAGAGCCTCGGTGAGAGCGTAGTTTCCTCAATCCTTCACGGCTTCACCACATTAAGGCTCGGTGATTTCCCGACCTCGTGGCCCCCACCAGGGGTGGTGCAGTCTCTGTAGCAGCGTGGCTACATACACATGAAAGCTCCAGGCTACCCATCCGGGTGAGACGCACTCGGGAAGCAGTGGTTTAGCATCACGCTTTATTTCAGGTATGGAAACATTGTTCTCTCCAATAAATGTGACAGCCATTCCGTCTTTGCCTGACGCGTTTCGTTTTATACTTCTTCAGAGGCTGGTGGAAGTTGGTTTGTGCTTGACACGTTTACCCAAGTAAAAGATTGCCCGCCCTTAATTGGCTGCTCGAATGAGACAGGGCTTTCTGGGTAATGTAGTGCCAAAATATCTCTCCTCTAATGGATTGCACAATTACTGTCCAAAATTCAAACAGCTCTGGATGAGCCTCGGTGAGAGCGTAGTGTCTTCAATCCTTCTCGGCTTCCCCACATTAAGGCTCGGTGATTTCCCTACCTCGTGGCCCCCACCAGGGGTGGTGCAGTCTCTGTAGCAGGTTGGCTACATACACATGAAAGCTCCAGGTTACCCATCCGGGTGAGACGCACTCGGGAAGCAGTGGTTTAGCATCACGCTTTATTTCAGGTATGGAAACATTGTTCTCTCCAAGAAATGTGACAGCCAGTCCGTCTTTGCCTGACGCGTTTCATTTTATACTTCTTCAGAGGCTGGCGGAAGTTGGTTCGTGCTTGACACGTTTACCCAATTAAAAGATTGCCCGCCCTTAATTGGCTGCTCGAATGAGACAGGGCTTTCTGGGTAATGTAGTGCCAAAATATCTCTCCTCTAATGGATTGCACAATTACTTTCCAAAATTCAAACAGCTCTGGATGAGCCTCGGTGCGAGCGTAGTTTCCTCAATCCTTCACGGCTTCCCCACATTAAGGCTCGGTGATTTCCCTACCTCGTGGCCCCCAGCAGGGGTGGTGCAGTCTCTGTAGCAGGGTGGCTACATACACATGAAAGCTCCAGGTTACCCATCCGGGTGAGACGCACTCGGGAAGCAGTGGTTTAGCATCACGCTTTATTTCAGGTATGGAAACATTGTTCTCTCCAAGAAATGTGACAGCCAGTCCTTCTTTGCCTGACGCGTTTCATTTTATACTTCTTCAGAGGCTGGCGGAAGTTGGTTCGTGCTTGAGACGTTTACCCAATTAAAAGATTGCCCGCCCTTAATAGGCTGCTCGAATGAGACAGGGATTTCTGGATAATGTAGTGCCAAAATATCTCTCCTCTAATGGATTGCACAATTACTGTCCAAAGTTCAAACAGCTCTGGATGAGCCTCGGTGAGAGCGTAGTTTCCTCAATCCTTCACGGCTTCCCCACATTAAGGCTCGGTGATTTCCCTACCTCGTGGCCCCCACCAGGGGTGGTGCAGTCTCTGTAGCAGGGTGGATACATACACATGAAAGCTCCAGGTTACCCATCCGGGTGACACGCACTCGGGAAGCAGTGGTTTAGCATCACGCTTTATTTCAGGTATGGAAACATTGTTCTCTCCAATAAATGTGACAGCCAGTCCGTCTTTGCCTGACGCGTTTCGTTTTATACTTCTTCAGAGGCTGGTGGAAGTTGGTTCGTGCTTGACACGTTTACCCAAGTAAAAGATTGCCCGCCCTTAATTGGCTGCTCGAATGAGACAGGGCTTTCTGGGTAATGTAGTGCCAAAATATCTCTCCTCTAAAGGATTGCACAATTACTGTCCAAAATTCAAACAGCTCTGGATGAGCCTCGGTGAGAGCGTAGTTTCTTCAATCCTTCACGGCTTCCCCACATTAAGGCTCGGTGATTTCCCTACCTCGTGGCCCACACCAGGGGTGGTGCAGTCTCTGTAGCAGGGTGGCTACATACACATGAAAGCTCCAGGTTACCCATCCGGGTGAGTCGCACTCGGGAAGCAGTGGTTTAGCATCACGCTTTATTTCAGGTATGGAAACATTGTTCTCTCCAAGAAATGTGACAGCCAGTCCGTCTTTGCCTGACGCGTTTCGTTTTATACTTCTTCAGAGGCTGGCGGAAGTTGGTTCGTGCTTGACACGTTTACCCAATTAAAAGATTGCCCGCCCTTAATTGGCTGCTCGAATGAGACAGGGCTTTCTGGGTAATGTAGTGCCAAAATATCTCTCCTCTAATGGATTGCACAATTACTTTCCAAAATTCAAACAGCTCTGGATGAGCCTCGGTGAGAGCGTAGTTTCCTCAATCCTTCACGACTTCCCCACATTAAGGCTCGGTGATTTCCCTACCTTGTGGCCCCCAGCAGGGGTGGTGCAGTCTCTGTAGCAGGGTGGCTACATACACATGAAAGCTCCAGGTTACCCATCCGGGTGAGACACACTCGGGAAGCAGTGGTTTAGCATCACGCTTTATTTCAGGTATGGAAACATTGTTCTCTCCAATAAATGTGACAGCCAGTCCGTCTTTGCCGTACGCGTTTCGTTTTATACTTCTTCAGAGGCTGGCGGAAGTTGGTTTGTGCTTGACACGTTTACCCAATTAAAAGATTGCCCGCCCTTAATTGGCTGCTCGAATGAGACAGGGCTTTCTGGGTAATGTAATGCCAAAATATTTCTCCTCTAATGGATTGCACAATTACTGTCCAAAATTCAAACAGCTCTGGATGAGCCTCGGTGAGGGCGTAGTTTCCTCAATCCTTCACGGCTTCCCCACATTAAGGCTCGGTGATTTCCCTACCTCGTGGCCCCCACGAGGGGTGGTGCAGTCTCTGTAGCAGGGTGGCTACATACACATGAAAGCTCCAGGTTACCCATCCGGGTGAGACGCACTCGGGAAGCAGTGGTTTAGCATCACGCTTTATTTCAGGTATAGAAACATTGTTCTCTCCAAGAAATGTGACAGCCAGTCCGTCTTTGCCTGACGCGTTTCGTTTTATACTTCTTCAGAGGCTGGCGGAAGTTGGTTCGTGCTTGACACGTTTACCCAATTAAAATATTGCCCGCCCTTAATTGGCTGCTCGAGACAGGGCTTTCTGGGTAATGTAGTGCCAAAATATCTCTCCTCTAATGGATTGCACAATTACTGTCCAAAATTCAAACAGCTCTGGATGAGCCTCGGTGAGAGCGTAGTTTCCTCAATCCTTCACGGCTTCCCCACATTAAGGCTCAGAGATTTCCCTACCTCGTGGCCCCCACCAGGGGTGGTGCAGTCTCTGTAGCAGGGTGGCTACATACACATGAAAGCTCCAGGTTACCCATCCGGGTGAGACGCACTCGGGAAGCAGTGGTTTAGCATCACGCTTTATTTCAGGTATGGAAACATTGTTCTCTCCAATAAATGTGACAGCCAGTCCGTCTTTGCCTGACGCGTTTCGTTTTATACTTCTTCAGAGGCTGGCGGAAGTTGGTTCGTGCTTGACACGTTTACCCAATTAAAAGATTGCCGGCCCTTAATTGGCTGCTCAAATGAGACAGGGCTTTCTGGGTAATGTAGTGCCAAAATATCTGTCCTCTAATGGATTGCACAATTACTGTCCAAAATTCAAACAGCTCTGGATGAGCCTCGGTGAGAGCGTAGTTTCCTCAATCCTTCACGGCTTCCCCACATTAAGGCTCGGTGATTTCCCTACCTCGTGGCCCCCACCAGGGGTGGTGCTGTCTCTGTAGCAGGGTGGCTACATACACATGAAAGCTCCAGGTTACCCATCCGGGTGAGAAGCGCTCGGGAAGCAGTGGTTTAGCATCACGCTTTATTTCAGGTATGGAAACATTGTTCTCTCCAATAAATGTGACAGCCAGTCCGTCTTTGCCTGACGCGTTTCGTTTTATACTTCTTCAGAGGCTGGCGGAAGTTGGTTCGTGCTTGACACATTTACCCAATTAAAAGATTGCCCGCCCTTAATTGGCTGCTCGAATGAGACAGGGCTTTCTGGGTAATGTAGTGCCAAAATATCTCTCCTCTAATGGATTGCACAATTACTGTCCAAAATTCAAACAGCTCTGGATGAGCCTCGGTGAGAGCGTAGTTTCCTCAATCCTTCACGGCTTCCCCACATTAAGGTTCGGTGATTTCCCTACCTCATGGCCCCCAGCAGGGGTGGTGCAGTCTCTGTAGCAGGGTGGCTACATACACATGAAAGCTCCAGGTTACCCATCCGGGTGAGACGCACTCGGGAAGCAGTGGTTTAGCATCACGCTTTATTTCAGGTATGGAAACATTGTCCTCTCCAATAAATGTGACAGCCAGTCCGTCTTTACCTGACGCGTTTCGTTTTATATTTCTTCAGAGGCTGGCGGAAGTTGGTTCGTGCTTGACACGGATACCCAATTAAAAGATTGCCCGCCCTTAATTGGCTGCTCGAATGAGACAGGGCTTTCTGGGTAATGTAGTGCCAAAATATCTCTCCTCTAATGGATTGCACAATTACTGTCCAAAATTCAAACAGCTCTGGATGAGCCTCGGTGAGAGCGTAGTTTCCTCAATCCTTCACGGCTTCCCCACATTAAGGCTCAGAGATTTCCCTACCTCGTGGCCCCCACCAGGGGTGGTGCAGTCTCTGTAGCAGGGTGGCTACATACACATGAAAGCTCCAGGTTACCCATCCGGGTGAGACGCACTCGGGAAGCAGTGGTTTAGCATCACGCTTTATTTCAGGTATGGAAACATTGTTCTCTCCAATAAATGTGACAGCCAGTCCGTCTTTGCCTGACGCGTTTCGTTTTATACTTCTTCAGAGGCTGGCGGAAGTTGGTTCGTGCTTGACACGTTTACCCAATTAAAAGATTGCCGGCCCTTAATTGGCTGCTCAAATGAGACAGGGCTTTCTGGGTAATGTAGTGCCAAAATATCTGTCCTCTAATGGATTGCACAATTACTGTCCAAAATTCAAACAGCTCTGGATGAGCCTCGGTGAGAGCGTAGTTTCCTCAATCCTTCACGGCTTCCCCACATTAAGGCTCGGTGATTTCCCTACCTCGTGGCCCCCACCAGGGGTGGTGCTGTCTCTGTAGCAGGGTGGCTACATACACATGAAAGCTCCAGGTTACCCATCCGGGTGAGACGCACTCGGGAAGCAGTGGTTTAGCATCACGCTTTATTTCAGGTATGGAAACATTGTTATCTCCAATAAATGTGACCACCAGTCCGCCTTCGCCTGACGCGTTTCGAATATACTTCTTCAGAGGCTGGCGGAAGTTGGTTCGTGCTTGACACGTTTACCCAATTAAAAGATTGCCCGCCCTTAATTGGCTGCTCAAATGAGACAGGGATTTCTGGGTAATGAAGTGCCAAATTATCTCTCCTCTAATGGATTGCACAATTACTGTCCAAAGTTCAAACAGCTCTGGAAGAGCCTCGGTGAGAGCGTAGTTTCCTCAATCCTTCACGGCTTCACCACATTAAGGCTCGGTGATTTCCCGACCTCGTGGCCCCCACCAGGGGTGGTGCAGTCTCTGTAGCAGCGTGGCTACATACACATGAAAGCTCCAGGCTACCCATCCGGGTGAGACGCACTCGGGAAGCAGTGGTTTAGCATCACGCTTTATTTCAGGTATGGAAACATTGTTCTCTCCAATAAATGTGACAGCCATTCCGTCTTTGCCTGACGCGTTTCGTTTTATACTTCTTCAGAGGCTGGTGGAAGTTGGTTTGTGCTTGACACGTTTACCCAAGTAAAAGATTGCCCGCCCTTAATTGGCTGCTCGAATGAGACAGGGCTTTCTGGGTAATGTAGTGCCAAAATATCTCTCCTCTAATGGATTGCACAATTACTGTCCAAAATTCAAACAGCTCTGGATGAGCCTCGGTGAGAGCGTAGTGTCTTCAATCCTTCTCGGCTTCCCCACATTAAGGCTCGGTGATTTCCCTACCTCGTGGCCCCCACCAGGGGTGGTGCAGTCTCTGTAGCAGGTTGGCTACATACACATGAAAGCTCCAGGTTACCCATCCGGGTGAGACGCACTCGGGAAGCAGTGGTTTAGCATCACGCTTTATTTCAGGTATGGAAACATTGTTCTCTCCAAGAAATGTGACAGCCAGTCCGTCTTTGCCTGACGCGTTTCATTTTATACTTCTTCAGAGGCTGGCGGAAGTTGGTTCGTGCTTGACACGTTTACCCAATTAAAAGATTGCCCGCCCTTAATTGGCTGCTCGAATGAGACAGGGCTTTCTGGGTAATGTAGTGCCAAAATATCTCTCCTCTAATGGATTGCACAATTACTTTCCAAAATTCAAACAGCTCTGGATGAGCCTCGGTGCGAGCGTAGTTTCCTCAATCCTTCACGGCTTCCCCACATTAAGGCTCGGTGATTTCCCTACCTCGTGGCCCCCAGCAGGGGTGGTGCAGTCTCTGTAGCAGGGTGGCTACATACACATGAAAGCTCCAGGTTACCCATCCGGGTGAGACGCACTCGGGAAGCAGTGGTTTAGCATCACGCTTTATTTCAGGTATGGAAACATTGTTCTCTCCAAGAAATGTGACAGCCAGTCCTTCTTTGCCTGACGCGTTTCATTTTATACTTCTTCAGAGGCTGGCGGAAGTTGGTTCGTGCTTGAGACGTTTACCCAATTAAAAGATTGCCCGCCCTTAATAGGCTGCTCGAATGAGACAGGGATTTCTGGATAATGTAGTGCCAAAATATCTCTCCTCTAATGGATTGCACAATTACTGTCCAAAGTTCAAACAGCTCTGGATGAGCCTCGGTGAGAGCGTAGTTTCCTCAATCCTTCACGGCTTCCCCACATTAAGGCTCGGTGATTTCCCTACCTCGTGGCCCCCACCAGGGGTGGTGCAGTCTCTGTAGCAGGGTGGATACATACACATGAAAGCTCCAGGTTACCCATCCGGGTGACACGCACTCGGGAAGCAGTGGTTTAGCATCACGCTTTATTTCAGGTATGGAAACATTGTTCTCTCCAATAAATGTGACAGCCAGTCCGTCTTTGCCTGACGCGTTTCGTTTTATACTTCTTCAGAGGCTGGTGGAAGTTGGTTCGTGCTTGACACGTTTACCCAAGTAAAAGATTGCCCGCCCTTAATTGGCTGCTCGAATGAGACAGGGCTTTCTGGGTAATGTAGTGCCAAAATATCTCTCCTCTAAAGGATTGCACAATTACTGTCCAAAATTCAAACAGCTCTGGATGAGCCTCGGTGAGAGCGTAGTTTCTTCAATCCTTCACGGCTTCCCCACATTAAGGCTCGGTGATTTCCCTACCTCGTGGCCCACACCAGGGGTGGTGCAGTCTCTGTAGCAGGGTGGCTACATACACATGAAAGCTCCAGGTTACCCATCCGGGTGAGTCGCACTCGGGAAGCAGTGGTTTAGCATCACGCTTTATTTCAGGTATGGAAACATTGTTCTCTCCAAGAAATGTGACAGCCAGTCCGTCTTTGCCTGACGCGTTTCGTTTTATACTTCTTCAGAGGCTGGCGGAAGTTGGTTCGTGCTTGACACGTTTACCCAATTAAAAGATTGCCCGCCCTTAATTGGCTGCTCGAATGAGACAGGGCTTTCTGGGTAATGTAGTGCCAAAATATCTCTCCTCTAATGGATTGCACAATTACTTTCCAAAATTCAAACAGCTCTGGATGAGCCTCGGTGAGAGCGTAGTTTCCTCAATCCTTCACGACTTCCCCACATTAAGGCTCGGTGATTTCCCTACCTTGTGGCCCCCAGCAGGGGTGGTGCAGTCTCTGTAGCAGGGTGGCTACATACACATGAAAGCTCCAGGTTACCCATCCGGGTGAGACACACTCGGGAAGCAGTGGTTTAGCATCACGCTTTATTTCAGGTATGGAAACATTGTTCTCTCCAATAAATGTGACAGCCAGTCCGTCTTTGCCGTACGCGTTTCGTTTTATACTTCTTCAGAGGCTGGCGGAAGTTGGTTTGTGCTTGACACGTTTACCCAATTAAAAGATTGCCCGCCCTTAATTGGCTGCTCGAATGAGACAGGGCTTTCTGGGTAATGTAATGCCAAAATATTTCTCCTCTAATGGATTGCACAATTACTGTCCAAAATTCAAACAGCTCTGGATGAGCCTCGGTGAGGGCGTAGTTTCCTCAATCCTTCACGGCTTCCCCACATTAAGGCTCGGTGATTTCCCTACCTCGTGGCCCCCACGAGGGGTGGTGCAGTCTCTGTAGCAGGGTGGCTACATACACATGAAAGCTCCAGGTTACCCATCCGGGTGAGACGCACTCGGGAAGCAGTGGTTTAGCATCACGCTTTATTTCAGGTATAGAAACATTGTTCTCTCCAAGAAATGTGACAGCCAGTCCGTCTTTGCCTGACGCGTTTCGTTTTATACTTCTTCAGAGGCTGGCGGAAGTTGGTTCGTGCTTGACACGTTTACCCAATTAAAATATTGCCCGCCCTTAATTGGCTGCTCGAGACAGGGCTTTCTGGGTAATGTAGTGCCAAAATATCTCTCCTCTAATGGATTGCACAATTACTGTCCAAAATTCAAACAGCTCTGGATGAGCCTCGGTGAGAGCGTAGTTTCCTCAATCCTTCACGGCTTTCCCACATTAAGGGCCATATGTACGTAGCCTAATACCGGTCGGTAACGGCCGATTTTCGGTAATTATACTGTTACCGACCGGTATTTAGGCTTTTGAAATGTAGGGGGCTCATTTCTGTATTCGGTAATTTACCGAATCGGTAATATTACCGATTCGGTAAATACCGAATACAGAAATGAGATGTAGGGGGAGTGTGTGGTGGGTGTGGGGAGTCGTTATTTACCACCAACTGAAAGTTGGTGGTAAATGACGAATGACTCAGTTAATGCATATTTTAGCCCTTAGATGTGTGCAATGTGGCAGACACACATGCCCTCAGGGCATGTATGTGTGCCACATGTGCACACATGCAGAAATCAGGGGTGCAACAGGGTGTCAATGTGACACCCTGTCACCCTTGATTAAGCTCCCCCCATTACCGATTCGGTATTTACCGATTCGGTAAAGTAACTGGCTTCCCATTGATTCCTATGGGCCTCCTGGCCCATAGGAATCAATGAGATACAGGTTGCAATTACCGAATCGGTAAATACCGACTCTAAAATACCGACACTTACCGATTCGGTATTTTTTTACCTACATTACATTTACCGATTCATAAATACCGAATCGGTAACATTCGGTATTTATGAAGTGGTAAATCTAATTCACCTACATAAGGCCCTAAGGCTCGGTGATTTCCCTACCTCGTGGCCCCCACCAGGGGTGGTGCAGTCTCTGTAGCAGGGTGGCTAGATACACATGAAAGCTCCAGGTTACCCATCCGGGTGAGACGCACTCGGGAAGCAGTGGTTTAGCATCACGCTTTATTTCAGGTATGGCAACATTGTTCTCTCCAATAAATGTGACAGCCAGACGTCTTCGCCTGACGCGTTTCGATTTATACTTCTTCAGAGGCTGGCGGAAGTTGGTTCGTGCTTGACACGTTTACCCAATTAAAAGATTGCCCGCCCTTAATTGGCTGCTCGAATGAGACAGGGCTTTCTGGGTAATGTAATGCCAAAATATCTCTCCTCCAATGGATTGCACAATTACTGTCCAAAATTCAAACAGCTCTGGATGAGCCTCGGTGAGAGCGTAGTTTCCTCAATCCTTCACGGCTTCCCCACATTAAGGCTCAGTTATTTCCCTACCTCGTGGCCCCCACCAGGGGTGGTGCAGTCTCTGTAGCAGGGTGGCTACATACACATGAAAGCTCCAGGTTACCCATCCGGGTGAGAAGCGCTCGGGAAGCAGTGGTTTAGCATCACGCTTTATTTCAGGTATGGAAACATTGTTCTCTCCAATAAATGTGACAGCCAGTCCGTCTTTGCCTGACGCGTTTCGTTTTATACTTCTTCAGAGGCTGGCGGAAGTTGGTTCGTGCTTGACACGTTTACCCAATTAAAAGATTGCCCGCCCTTAATTGGCTGCTCGAATGAGACAGGGCTTTCTGGGTAATGTAGTGCCAAAATATCTCTCCTCTAATGGATTGCACAATTACTGTCCAAAATTCAAACAGCTCTGGATGAGCCTCGGTGAGAGCGTAGTTTCCTCAATCCTTCACGGCTTCCCCACATTAAGGCTCGGTGATTACCCTACCTCGTGGCCCCCACCAGGGGTGGTGCAGTCTCCGTAGCAGGGTTGCTACATACACATGAAAGCTCCAGGTTACCCATCTGGGTGAGACGCACTCGGGAAGCAGTGGTTTAGCATCACGCTGTATTTCAGGTATGGAAACATTGTTCTCTCCAATAAATGTGACAGCCAGACCGTCTTTGCCTGACGCGTTTCGATTTATACTTCTTCAGAGGCTGGCGGAAGTTGGTTCGTGCTTGACACGTTTACCCAATTAAAAGATTGCCCGCCCTTAATTGGCTGCTCGAATGAGACAGGGCTTTCTGGGTAATGTAATGCCAAAATATCTCTCCTCTAATGGATTGCACAATTACTGTCCAAAATTCAAACAGCTCTGGATGAGCCTCGGTGAGAGCGTAGTTTCCTCAATCCTTCACGGCTTCCCCACATTAAGGCTCAGTTATTTCCCTACCTCGTGGCCCCCACCAGGGGTGGTGCAGTCTCTGTAGCAGGGTGGCTACATACACATGAAAGCTCCAGGTTACCCATCCGGGTGAGAAGCGCTCGGGAAGCAGTGTTTTAGCATCACGCTTTATTTCAGGTATGGAAACATTGTTCTCTCCAATAAATGTGACAGCCAGTCCGTCTTTGCCTGACGCGTTTTGTTTTATACTTCTTCAGAGGCTGGCGGAAGTTGGTTCGTGCTTGACACGTTTACCCAATTAAAAGATTGCCCGCCCTAATTGGCTGCTCGAATGAGACAGGGCTTTCTGGGTAATGTAGTGCCAAAATATCTCTCCTCTAATGGATTGCACAATTACTGTCCAAAATTCAAACAGCTCTGGATGAGCCTCGGTGAGAGCGTAGTTTCCTCAATCCTTCACGGCTTCCCCACATTAAGGCTCGGTGATTTCCCTAATTCGTGGCCCCCAGCAGGGGTGGTGCAGTCTCTGTAGCAGGGTGGCTACATACACATGAAAGCTCCAGGTTACCCATCCGGGTGAGACGCACTCGGGAAGCAGTGGTTTAGCATCACGCTTTATTTCAGGTATGGAAACATTGTCCTCTCCAATAAATGTGACAGCCAGTCCGTCTTTACCTTACGCGTTTCGTTTTATACTTCTTCAGAGGCTGGCGGAGTTGGTTCGTGCTTGACACGGATACCCAATTAAAAGATTGCCCACCCTTAATTGGCTGCTCGAATGAGACAGGGCTTTCTGGGTAATGTAATGCCAAAATATCTCGCCTCTAATGGATTGCACAATTACTGTCCAAAATTCAAACAGCTCTGGATGAGCCTCGGTGAGAGATTAGTTTCCTCAATCCTTCACGGCTTCCCCACATTAAGGCTCAGTGATTTCCCTACCTCGTGGCCCCCACCAGGGGTGGTGCAGTCTCTGTAGCAGGGTGGCTACATACACATGAAAGCTCCAGGTTACCCATCCGAGTGAGACGCACTCGGGAAGCAGTGGTTTAGCATCACGCTTTATTTCAGGTTTGGAAACATTAATCTCTCCAACAAATGTGACAGCCAGTCTGTCTTTGCCTGACGCGTTTAGTTTTATACTTCTTCAGAGGCTGGCGGAAGTTGGTTCGTGCTTGACACGTTTACCCAATTAAAAGATTGCCCGCCCTTAATTGGCTGCTCGAATGAGACAGGGCTTTCTGGGTAATGTAGTGCCAAAATATCTCTCCTCTAATGGATTGCACAATTACTGTCCAAAATTCAAACAGCTCTGGATGAGCCTCGGTGAGGGCATAGTTTCTCCAATCCTTCACGGCTTCCCCACATTAAGGCTCGGTGATTTCCCTACCTCGTGGCCCCCACCAGGGGTGGTGCAGTCTCCGTAGCAGGGTGGCTACATACACATGAAAGCTCCAGGTTACCCATCCGGGTGAGACGCACTCGGGAAGCAGTGGTTTAGCATCACGCTTTATTTCAGGTATGGAAACATTGTTCTCTCCAATAAATGTGACAGCCAGACCGTCTTTGCCTGACGCGTTTCGATTTATACTTCTTCAGAGGCTGGCGGAAGTTGGTTCGTGCTTGACACGTTTACCCAATTAAAAGATTGCCCGCCCTTAATTGGCTGCTCGAATGAGACAGGGCTTTCTGGGTAATGTAATGCCAAAATATCTCTCCTCTAATGGATTGCACAATTACTGTCCAAAATTCAAACAGCTCTGGATGAGCCTCGGTGAGAGCGTAGTTTCTTCAATCCTTCACGGCTTCCCCACATTAAGGCTCAGTTATTTCCCTACCTCGTGGCCCCCACCAGGGGTGGTGCAGTCTCTGTAGCAGGGTGGCTACATACACATGAAAGCTCCAGGTTACCCATCCGGGTGAGAAGCGCTCGGGAAGCAGTGGTTTAGCATCACGCTTTATTTCAGGTATGGAAACATTGTTCTCTCCAATAAATGTGACAGCCAGTCCGTCTTTGCCTGACGCGTTTTGTTTTATACTTCTTCAGAGGCTGGCGGAAGTTGGTTCGTGCTGGACACGTTTACCCAATTAAAAGATTGCCCGCCCTTAATTGGCTGCTCGAATGAGACAGGGCTTTCTGGGTAATGTAGTGCCAAAATATCTCTCCTCTAATGGATTGCACAATTACTGTCCAAAATTCAAACAGCTCTGGATGAGCCTCGGTGAGAGCGTAGTTTCCTCAATCCTTCACGGCTTCCCCAGATTAAGGCTCGGTGATTTCCCTAATTCGTGGCCCCCAGCAGGGGTGGTGCAGTCTCTGTAGCAGGGTGGCTACATACACATGAAAGCTCCAGGTTACCCATCCGGGTGAGACGCACTCGGGAAGCAGTGGCTTAGCATCACGCTTCATTTCAGGTATGGAAACATTGTCCTCTCCAATAAATGTGACAGCCAGTCCGTCTTTACCTGACGCGTTTCGTTTTATACTTCTTCAGAGGCTGGCGGAAGTTGGTTCGTGCTTGACACGGATACCCAATTAAAAGATTGCCCGCCCTTAATTGGCTGCTCGAATGAGACAGGGCTTTCTGGGTAATGTAGTGCCAAAATATCTCTCCTCTAATGGATTGCACAATTACTGTCCAAAATTCAAACAGCTCTGGATGAGCCTCAGTGAGAGCGTAGTTTCCTCAATCCTTCACGGCTTCCCCACATTAAGGCTCGGAGATTTCCCTACCTCGTGGCACCACCAGGGGTGGTGCAGTCTCTGTAGCAGGGTGGCTACATACACATGAAAGCTCCAGGTTACCCATCCTGGTGAGACGCACTCGGGAAGCAGTGGTTTAGCATCACGCTTTATTTCAGGTATGGAAACATTGTTCTCTCCAATAAATGTGACAGCCAGTCCGTCTTTGCCTGACGCGTTTCGTTTTATACTTCTTCAGAGGCTGGCGGAAGTTGGTTCGTGCTTGACACGTTTACCCAATTAAAAGATTGCCGGCCCTTAATTGGCTGCTCGAATGAGACAGGGCTTTCTGGGTAATGTAATGCCAAAATATCTCTCCTCTAATGGATTGCACAATTACTGTCCAAAATTCAAACAGCTCTGGATGAGCCTCGGTGAGAGCGTAGTTTCCTCAATCCTTCACGGCTTCCCCACATTAAGGCTCAGTTATTTTCCTACCTCGTGGCCCCCACCAGGGGTGGTGCAGTCTCTGTAGCAGGGTGGCTACATACACATGAAAGCTCCAGGTTACCCATCCGGGTGAGAAGCGCTCGGGAAGCAGTGGTTTAGCATCACGCTTTATTTCAGGTATGGAAACATTGTTCTCTCCAATAAATGTGACAGCCAGTCCGTCTTTGCCTGACGCGTTTCGTTTTATACTTCTTCAGAGGCTGGCGGAAGTTGGTTCGTGCTTGACACATTTACCCAATTAAAAGATTGCCCGCCCTTAATTGGCTGCTCGAATGAGACAGGGCTTTCTGGGTAATGTAGTGCCAAAATATCTCTCCTCTAATGGATTGCACAATTACTGTCCAAAATTCAAACAGCTCTGGATGAGCCTCGGTGAGAGCGTAGTTTCCTCAATCCTTCACGGCTTCCCCACATTAAGGTTCGGTGATTTCCCTACCTCATGGCCCCCAGCAGGGGTGGTGCAGTCTCTGTAGCAGGGTGGCTACATACACATGAAAGCTCCAGGTTACCCATCCGGGTGAGACGCACTCGGGAAGCAGTGGTTTAGCATCACGCTTTATTTCAGGTATGGAAACATTGTCCTCTCCAATAAATGTGACAGCCAGTCCGTCTTTACCTGACGCGTTTCGTTTTATACTTCTTCAGAGGCTGGCGGAAGTTGGTTCGTGCTTGACACGGATACCCAATTAAAAGATTGCCCGCCCTTAATTGGCTGCTCGAATGAGACAGGGCTTTCTGGGTAATGTAGTGCCAAAATATCTCTCCTCTAATGGATTGCACAATTACTGTCCAAAATTCAAACAGCTCTGGATGAGCCTCGGTGAGAGCGTAGTTTCCTCAATCCTTCACGGCTTCCCCACATTAAGGCTCAGAGATTTCCCTACCTCGTGGCCCCCACCAGGGGTGGTGCAGTCTCTGTAGCAGGGTGGCTACATACACATGAAAGCTCCAGGTTACCCATCCGGGTGAGACGCACTCGGGAAGCAGTGGTTTAGCATCACGCTTTATTTCAGGTATGGAAACATTGTTCTCTCCAATAAATGTGACAGTCAGTCCGTCTTTGCCTGACGCGTTTCGTTTTATACTTCTTCAGAGGCTGGCGGAAGTTGGTTCGTGCTTGACACGTTTACCCAATTAAAAGATTGCCGGCCCTTAATTGGCTGCTCGAATGAGACAGGGCTTTCTGGGTAATGTAGTGCCAAAATATCTGTCCTCTAATGGATTGCACAATTACTGTCCAAAATTCAAACAGCTCTGGATGAGCCTCGGTGAGAGCGTAGTTTCCTCAATCCTTCACGGCTTCCCCACATTAAGGCTCGGTGATTTCCCTACCTCGTGGCCCCCACCAGGGGTGGTGCTGTCTCTGTAGCAGGGTGGCTACATACACATGAAAGCTCCAGGTTACCCATCCGGGTGAGACGCACTCGGGAAGCAGTGGTTTAGCATCACGCTTTATTTCAGGTATGGAAACATTGTTATCTCCAATAAATGTGACCACCAGTCCGCCTTCGCCTGACGCGTTTCGAATATACTTCTTCAGAGGCTGGCGGAAGTTGGTTCGTGCTTGACACGTTTACCCAATTAAAAGATTGCCCGCCCTTAATTGGCTGCTCAAATGAGACAGGGATTTCTGGGTAATGAAGTGCCAAATTATCTCTCCTCTAATGGATTGCACAATTACTGTCCAAAGTTCAAACAGCTCTGGAAGAGCCTCGGTGAGAGCGTAGTTTCCTCAATCCTTCACGGCTTCACCACATTAAGGCTCGGTGATTTCCCGACCTCGTGGCCCCCACCAGGGGTGGTGCAGTCTCTGTAGCAGCGTGGCTACATACACATGAAAGCTCCAGGCTACCCATCCGGGTGAGACGCACTCGGGAAGCAGTGGTTTAGCATCACGCTTTATTTCAGGTATGGAAACATTGTTCTCTCCAATAAATGTGACAGCCATTCCGTCTTTGCCTGACGCGTTTCGTTTTATACTTCTTCAGAGGCTGGTGGAAGTTGGTTTGTGCTTGACACGTTTACCCAAGTAAAAGATTGCCCGCCCTTAATTGGCTGCTCGAATGAGACAGGGCTTTCTGGGTAATGTAGTGCCAAAATATCTCTCCTCTAATGGATTGCACAATTACTGTCCAAAATTCAAACAGCTCTGGATGAGCCTCGGTGAGAGCGTAGTGTCTTCAATCCTTCTCGGCTTCCCCACATTAAGGCTCGGTGATTTCCCTACCTCGTGGCCCCCACCAGGGGTGGTGCAGTCTCTGTAGCAGGTTGGCTACATACACATGAAAGCTCCAGGTTACCCATCCGGGTGAGACGCACTCGGGAAGCAGTGGTTTAGCATCACGCTTTATTTCAGGTATGGAAACATTGTTCTCTCCAAGAAATGTGACAGCCAGTCCGTCTTTGCCTGACGCGTTTCATTTTATACTTCTTCAGAGGCTGGCGGAAGTTGGTTCGTGCTTGACACGTTTACCCAATTAAAAGATTGCCCGCCCTTAATTGGCTGCTCGAATGAGACAGGGCTTTCTGGGTAATGTAGTGCCAAAATATCTCTCCTTTAATGGATTGCACAATTACTTTCCAAAATTCAAACAGCTCTGGATGAGCCTCGGTGCGAGCGTAGTTTCCTCAATCCTTCACGGCTTCCCCACATTAAGTCTCGGTGATTTCCCTACCTCGTGGCCCCCAGCAGGGGTGGTGCAGTCTCTGTAGCAGGGTGGCTACATACACATGAAAGCTCCAGGTTACCCATCCGGGTGAGACGCACTCGGGAAGCAGTGGTTTAGCATCACGCTTTATTTCAGGTATGGAAACATTGTTCTCTCCAAGAAATGTGACAGCCAGTCCTTCTTTGCCTGACGCGTTTCATTTTATACTTCTTCAGAGGCTGGCGGAAGTTGGTTCGTGCTTGAGACGTTTACCCAATTAAAAGATTGCCCGCCCTTAATAGGCTGCTCGAATGAGACAGGGATTTCTGGATAATGTAGTGCCAAAATATCTCTCCTCTAATGGATTGCACAATTACTGTCCAAAGTTCAAACAGCTCTGGATGAGCCTCGGTGAGAGCGTAGTTTCCTCAATCCTTCACGGCTTCCCCACATTAAGGCTCGGTGATTTCCCTACCTCGTGGCCCCCACCAGGGGTGGTGCAGTCTCTGTAGCAGGGTGGATACATACACATGAAAGCTCCAGGTTACCCATCCGGGTGACACGCACTCGGGAAGCAGTGGTTTAGCATCACGCTTTATTTCAGGTATGGAAACATTGTTCTCTCCAATAAATGTGACAGCCAGTCCGTCTTTGCCTGACGCGTTTCGTTTTATACTTCTTCAGAGGCTGGTGGAAGTTGGTTCGTGCTTGACACATTTACCCAAGTAAAAGATTGCCCGCCCTTAATTGGCTGCTCGAATGAGACAGGGCTTTCTGGGTAATGTAGTGCCAAAATATCTCTCCTCTAAAGGATTGCACAATTACTGTCCAAAATTCAAACAGCTCTGGATGAGCCTCGGTGAGAGCGTAGTTTCTTCAATCCTTCACGGCTTCCCCACATTAAGGCTCGGTGATTTCCCTACCTCGTGGCCCACACCAGGGGTGGTGCAGTCTCTGTAGCAGGGTGGCTACATACACATGAAAGCTCCAGGTTACCCATCCGGGTGAGTCGCACTCGGGAAGCAGTGGTTTAGCATCACGCTTTATTTCAGGTATGGAAACATTGTTCTCTCCAAGAAATGTGACAGCCAGTCCGTCTTTGCCTGACGCGTTTCGTTTTATACTTCTTCAGAGGCTGGCGGAAGTTGGTTCGTGCTTGACACGTTTACCCAATTAAAAGATTGCCCGCCCTTAATTGGCTGCTCGAATGAGACAGGGCTTTCTGGGTAATGTAGTGCCAAAATATCTCTCCTCTAATGGATTGCACAATTACTTTCCAAAATTCAAACAGCTCTGGATGAGCCTCGGTGAGAGCGTAGTTTCCTCAATCCTTCACGACTTCCCCACATTAAGGCTCGGTGATTTCCCTACCTCGTGGCCCCCAGCAGGGGTGGTGCAGTCTCTGTAGCAGGGTGGCTACATACACATGAAAGCTCCAGGTTACCCATCCGGGTGAGACACACTCGGGAAGCAGTGGTTTAGCATCACGCTTTATTTCAGGTATGGAAACATTGTTCTCTCCAATAAATGTGACAGCCAGTCCGTCTTTGCCGTACGCGTTTCGTTTTATACTTCTTCAGAGGCTGGCGGAAGTTGGTTTGTGCTTGACACGTTTACCCAATTAAAAGATTGCCCGCCCTTAATTGGCTGCTCGAATGAGACAGGGCTTTCTGGGTAATGTAATGCCAAAATATCTCTCCTCTAATGGATTGCACAATTACTGTCCAAAATTCAAACAGCTCTGGATGAGCCTCGGTGAGGGCGTAGTTTCCTCAATCCTTCACGGCTTCCCCACATTAAGGCTCGGTGATTTCCCTACCTCGTGGCCCCCACAAGGGGTGGTGCAGTCTCTGTAGCAGGGTGGCTACATACACATGAAAGCTCCAGGTTACCCATCCGGGTGAGACGCACTCGGGAAGCAGTGGTTTAGCATCACGCTTTATTTCAGGTATAGAAACATTGTTCTCTCCAAGAAATGTGACAGCCAGTCCGTCTTTGCCTGACGCGTTTCGTTTTATACTTCTTCAGAGGCTGGCGGAAGTTGGTTCGTGCTTGACACGTTTACCCAATTAAAATATTGCCCGCCCTTAATTGGCTGCTTGAGACAGGGCTTTCTGGGTAATGTAGTGCCAAAATATCTCTCCTCTAATGGATTGCACAATTACTGTCCAAAATTCAAACAGCTCTGGATGAGCCTCGGTGAGAGCGTAGTTTCCTCAATCCTTCACGGCTTTCCCACATTAAGGGCCATATGTACGTAGCCTAATACCGGTCGGTAACGGCCGATTTTCGGTAATTATACTGTTACCGACCGGTATTTAGGCTTTTGAAATGTAGGGGGCTCATTTCTGTATTCGGTAATTTACCGAATCGGTAATATTACCGATTCGGTAAATACCGAATACAGAAATGAGATGTAGGGGGAGTGTGTGGTGGGTGTGGGGAGTCGTTATTTACCACCAACTGAAAGTTGGTGGTAAATGACGAATGACTCAGTTAATGCATATTTTAGCCCTTAGATGTGTGCAATGTGGCAGACACACATGCCCTCAGGGCATGTATGTGTGCCACATGTGCACACATGCAGAAATCAGGGGTGCAACAGGGTGTCAATGTGACACCCTGTCACCCTTGATTAAGCTCCCCCCATTACCGATTCGGTATTTACCGATTCGGTAAAGTAACTGGCTTCCCATTGATTCCTATGGGCCTCCTGGCCCATAGGAATCAATGAGATACAGGTTGCAATTACCGAATCGGTAAATACCGACTCTAAAATACCGACACTTACCGATTCGGTATTTTTTTACCTACATTACATTTACCGATTCATAAATACCGAATCGGTAACATTCGGTATTTATGAAGTGGTAAATCTAATTCACCTACATAAGGCCCTAAGGCTCGGTGATTTCCCTACCTCGTGGCCCCCACCAGGGGTGGTGCAGTCTCTGTAGCAGGGTGGCTAGATACACATGAAAGCTCCAGGTTACCCATCCGGGTGAGACGCACTCGGGAAGCAGTGGTTTAGCATCACGCTTTATTTCAGGTATGGCAACATTGTTCTCTCCAATAAATGTGACAGCCAGTCCGTCTTTGCCATACGCGTTTCGTTTTATACTTCTTCAGAGGTTGGCGGAAGTTGGTTTGTGCTTGACACGTTTACCCAATTAAAAGATTGCCCGCCCTTAATTGGCTGCTCGAATGAGACAGGGCTTTCTGGGTAATGTAATGCCAAAATATCTCTCCTCTAATGGATTGCACAATTACTGTCCAAAATTCAAACAGCTCTGGATGAGCCTCGGTGAGGGCGTAGTTTCCTCAATCCTTCACGGCTTCCCCACATTAAGGCTCGGTGATTTCCCTACCTCGTGGCCCCCACAAGGGGTGGTGCAGTCTCTGTAGCAGGGTGGCTACATACACATGAAAGCTCCAGGTTACCCATCCGGGTGAGACGCACTCGGGAAGCAGTGGTTTAGCATCACGCTTTATTTCAGGTATAGAAACATTGTTCTCTCCAAGAAATGTGACAGCCAGTCCGTCTTTGCCTGACGCGTTTCGTTTTATACTTCTTCAGAGGCTGGCGGAAGTTGGTTCGTGCTTGACACGTTTACCCAATTAAAATATTGCCCGCCCTTAATTGGCTGCTCGAGACAGGGCTTTCTGGGTAATGTAGTGCCAAAATATCTCTCCTCTAATGGATTGCACAATTACTGTCCAAAATTCAAACAGCTCTGGATGAGCCTCGGTGAGAGCGTAGTTTCCTCAATCCTTCACGGCTTTCCCACATTAAGGGCCATATGTACGTAGCCTAATACCGGTCGGTAACGGCCGATTTTCGGTAATTATACTGTTACCGACCGTTTTTAGGCTTTTGAAATGTAGGGGGCTCATTTCTGTATTCGGTAATTTACCGAATCGGTAATATTACCGATTCGGTAAATACCGAATACAGAAATGAGATGTAGGGGGAGTGTGTGGTGGGTGTGGGGAGTCGTTATTTACCACCAACTGAAAGTTGGTGGTAAATGACGAATGACTCAGTTAATGCATTTTTTAGCCCTTAGATGTGTGCAATGTGGCAGACACACATGCCCTCAGGGCATGTATGTGTGCCACATGTGCACACATGCAGAAATCAGGGGTGCAACAGGGTGTCAATGTGACACCCTGTCACCCTTGATTAAGCTCCCCCCATTACCGATTCGGTATTTACCGATTCGGTAATGGTAATTGGCTTCCCATTGATTCCTATGGGCCTCCTGGCCCATAGGAATCAATGAGATACAGGTTGCAATTACCGAATCGGTAAATACCGACTCTAAAATACCGACACTTACCGATTCGGTATTTTTTTACCTACATTACATTTACCGATTCATAAATACCGAATCGGTAACATTCGGTATTTATGAAGTGGTAAATCTAATTCACCTACATAAGGCCCTAAGGCTCGGTGATTTCCCTACCTCGTGGCCCCCACCAGGGGTGGTGCAGTCTCTGTAGCAGGGTGGCTAGATACACATGAAAGCTCCAGGTTACCCATCCGGGTGAGACGCACTCGGGAAGCAGTGGTTTAGCATCACGCTTTATTTCAGGTATGGCAACATTGTTCTCTCCAATAAATGTGACAGCCAGACCGTCTTCGCCTGACGCGTTTCGATTTATACTTCTTCAGAGGCTGGCGGAAGTTGGTTCGTGCTTGACACGTTTACCCAATTAAAAGATTGCCCGCCCTTAATTGGCTGCTCGAATGAGACAGGGCTTTCTGGGTAATGTAATGCCAAAATATCTCTCCTCCAATGGATTGCACAATTACTGTCCAAAATTCAAACAGCTCTGGATGAGCCTCGGTGAGAGCGTAGTTTCCTCAATCCTTCACGGCTTCCCCACATTAAGGCTCAGTTATTTCCCTACCTCGTGGCCCCCACCAGGGGTGGTGCAGTCTCTGTAGCAGGGTGGCTACATACACATGAAAGCTCCAGGTTACCCATCCGGGTGAGAAGCGCTCGGGAAGCAGTGGTTTAGCATCACGCTTTATTTCAGGTATGGAAACATTGTTCTCTCCAATAAATGTGACAGCCAGTCCGTCTTTGCCTGACGCGTTTCGTTTTATACTTCTTCAGAGGCTGGCGGAAGTTGGTTCGTGCTTGACACGTTTACCCAATTAAAAGATTGCCCGCCCTTAATTGGCTGCTCGAATGAGACAGGGCTTTCTGGGTAATGTAGTGCCAAAATATCTCTCCTCTAATGGATTGCACAATTACTGTCCAAAATTCAAACAGCTCTGGATGAGCCTCGGTGAGAGCGTAGTTTCCTCAATCCTTCACGGCTTCCCCACATTAAGGCTCGGTGATTACCCTACCTCGTGGCCCCCACCAGGGGTGGTGCAGTCTCCGTAGCAGGGTTGCTACATACACATGAAAGCTCCAGGTTACCCATCTGGGTGAGACGCACTCGGGAAGCAGTGGTTTAGCATCACGCTGTATTTCAGGTATGGAAACATTGTTCTCTCCAATAAATGTGACAGCCAGACCGTCTTTGCCTGACGCGTTTCGATTTATACTTCTTCAGAGGCTGGCGGAAGTTGGTTCGTGCTTGACACGTTTACCCAATTAAAAGATTGCCCGCCCTTAATTGGCTGCTCGAATGAGACAGGGCTTTCTGGGTAATGTAATGCCAAAATATCTCTCCTCTAATGGATTGCACAATTACTGTCCAAAATTCAAACAGCTCTGGATGAGCCTCGGTGAGAGCGTAGTTTCCTCAATCCTTCACGGCTTCCCCACATTAAGGCTCAGTTATTTCCCTACCTCGTGGCCCCCACCAGGGGTGGTGCAGTCTCTGTAGCAGGGTGGCTACATACACATGAAAGCTCCAGGTTACCCATCCGGGTGAGAAGCGCTCGGGAAGCAGTGGTTTAGCATCACGCTTTATTTCAGGTATGGAAACATTGTTCTCTCCAATAAATGTGACAGCCAGTCCGTCTTTGCCTGACGCGTTTCGTTTTATACTTCTTCAGAGGCTGGCGGAAGTTGGTTCGTGCTTGACACGTTTACCCAATTAAAAGATTGCCCGCCCTAATTGGCTGCTCGAATGAGACAGGGCTTTCTGGGTAATGTAGTGCCAAAATATCTCTCCTCTAATGGATTGCACAATTACTGTCCAAAATTCAAACAGCTCTGGATGAGCCTCGGTGAGAGCGTAGTTTCCTCAATCCTTCACGGCTTCCCCACATTAAGGCTCGGTGATTTCCCTAATTCGTGGCCCCCAGCAGGGGTGGTGCAGTCTCTGTAGCAGGGTGGCTACATACACATGAAAGCTCCAGGTTACCCATCCGGGTGAGACGCACTCGGGAAGCAGTGGTTTAGCATCACGCTTTATTTCAGGTATGGAAACATTGTCCTCTCCAATAAATGTGACAGCCAGTCCGTCTTTACCTGACGCGTTTCGTTTTATACTTCTTCAGAGGCTGGCGGAGTTGGTTCGTGCTTGACACGGATACCCAATTAAAAGATTGCCCACCCTTAATTGGCTGCTCGAATGAGACAGGGCTTTCTGGGTAATGTAGTGCCAAAATATCTCTCCTCTAATGGATTGCACAATTACTGTCCAAAATTCAAACAGCTCTGGATAAGCCTCGGTGAGAGCGTAGTTTCCTCAATCCTTCACGGCTTCCCCACATTAAGGCTCAGTTATTTCCCTACCTCGTGGCCCCCACCAGGGGTGGTGCAGTCTCTGTAGCAGGGTGGCTACATACACATGAAAGCTCCAGGTTACCCATCCGGGTGAGAAGCGCTCGGGAAGCAGTGGTTTAGCATCACGCTTTATTTCAGGTATGGAAACATTGTTCTCTCCAATAAATGTGACAGCCAGTCCGTCTTTGCCTGACGCGTTTCGTTTTATACTTCTTCAGAGGCTGGCGGAAGTTGGTTCGTGCTTGACACGTTTACCCAATTAAAAGATTGCCGGACCTTAATTGGCTGCTCGAATGAGACAGGGCTTTCTGGGTAATGTAGTGCCAAAATATCTCTCCTCTAATGGATTGCACAATTACTGTCCAAAATTCAAACAGCTCTGGATGAGCCTCGGTGAGAGCGTAGTTTCCTCAATCCTTCACGGCTTCCCCACATTAAGGCTCGGTGATTTCCCTAATTCGTGGCCCCCAGCAGGGGTGGTGCAGTCTCTGTAGCAGGGTGGCTACATACACATGAAAGCTCCAGGTTACCCATCCGGGTGAGACGCACTCGGGAAGCAGTGGTTTAGCATCACGCTTTATTTCAGGTATGGAAACATTGTACTCTCCAATAAATGTGACAGCCAGTCCGTCTTTACCTGACGCGTTTCGTTTTATACTTCTTCAGAGGCTGGCGGAAGTTGGTTCGTGCTTGACACGGATACCCAATTAAAAGATTGCCCGCCCTTAATTGGCTGCTCGAATGAGACAGGGCTTTCTGGGTAATGTAGTGCCAAAATATCTCTCTTCTAATGGATTGCACAATTACTGTCCAAAATTCAAACAGCTCTGGATGAGCCTCGGTGAGAGCGTAGATAACTCAATCCTTCACGGCTTCCCCACATTAAGGCTCGGAGATTTCCCTACCTCGTGGCCCCCACCAGGGGTGGTGCAGTCTCTGTAGCAGGGTGGCTACATACACATGAAAGCTCCAGGTTACCCATCCGGGTGAGACGCACTCGGGAAGCAGTGGTTTAGCATCACGCTTTATTTCAGGTATGGAAACATTGTTCTCTCCAATAAATGTGACAGCCAGTCCGTCTTTGCCTGACGCGTTTCGTTTTATACTTCTTCAGAGGCTGGCGGAAGTTGGTTCGTGCTTGACACGTTTACCCAATTAAAAGATTGCCGGCCCTTAATTGGCTGCTCGAATGAGACAGGGCTTTCTGGGTAATGTAGTGCCAAAATATCTGTCCTCTAATGGATTGCACAATTACTGTCCAAAATTCAAACAGCTCTGGATGAGCCTCGGTGAGAGCGTAGTTTCCTCAATCTTTCACGGCTTCCCCACATTAAGGCTCAGTGATTTCCCTACCTCGTGGTCCCCACCAGGGGTGGTGCAGTCTCTGTAGCAGGGTGGCTACATACACATGAAAGCTCCAGGTTACCCATCCGGGTGAGACGCACTCGGGAAGCAGTGGTTTAGCATCACGCTTTATTTCAGGTATGGAAACATTGTTATCTCCAATAAATGTGACCGCCAGTCCGCCTTCGCCTGACGCGTTTCGAATATACTTCTTCAGAGGCTGGCAGAAGTTGGTTCGTGCTTGACACGTTTACCCAATCAAAAGATTGCTCGCCCTTAATTGGCTGCTCGAATGAGACAGGGATTTCTGGGTAATGTAGTGCCAAAATATCTCTCCTCTAATGGATTGCACAATTACTGTCCAAAGTTCAAAGAGCTCTGGAAGAGCCTCTGTGAGAGCGTAGTTTCCTCAATCCTTCACGGCTTCCCCACATTAAGGCTCAGTGATTTCCCGACCTCGTGGCCCCAACCAGGGGTGGTGCAGTCTCTGTAGCAGGGTGGCTACATACACATGAAAGCTCCAGGCTACCCATCCGGGTGAGACGCACTCGGGAAGCAGTGGTTTAGCATCACGCTTTATTTCGGGTATGGAAACATTGTTATCTCCAATAAATGTGACCGCCAGTCCGCCTTCGCCTGACGCGTTTCGAATATACTTCTTCAGAGGCTGGCAGAAGTGGGTTCATGCTTGACACGTTTACCCAATCAAAAGATTGCTCGCCCTTAATTGGCTGCTCGAATGAGACAGGGATTTCTGGGTAATGTAGTGCCAAAATATCTCTCCTCTAATGGATTGCACAATTACTGTCCAAAGTTCAAAGAGCTCTGGAAGAGCCTCGGTGAGAGCGTAGTTTCCTCAATCCTTCACGGCTTCCCCACATTAAGGCTCAGTGATTTCCCGACCTCGTGGCCCCAACCAGGGGTGGTGCAGTCTCTGTAGCAGGGTGGCTACATACACATGAAAGCTCCAGGCTATCCATCCGGGTGAGACGCACTCGGGAAGCAGTGGTTTAGCATCACGCTTTATTTCAGGTATGGAAACATTGTTCTCTCCAATAAATGTGACAGCCAGTCTGTCTTTGCCTGACGCGTTTAGTTTTATACTTCTTCAGAGGCTGGCGGAAGTTGGTTCGTGCTTGACACCTTTACCCAATTAAAAGATTGCCCGCCCTTAATTGGCTGCTCGAATGAGACAGGGCTTTCTGGGTAATGTAGTGCCAAAAATATCTCTCCTCTAATGGATTGCACAATTACTGTCCAAAATTCAAACAGCTCTGGATGAGCCTCGGTGAGAGCGTAGTTTCCTCAATCCTTCACGGCTTCTCCACATTAAGGCTCGGTGATTTCCCTACCTCGTGGCCCCCACCAGGGGTGGTGCAGTCTCTGTAGCAGGGTGGCTACATACACATGAAAGCTCCAGGCTACCCATCCGGGTGAGACGCACTCGGGAAGCAGTGGTTTAGCATCACGCTTTATTTCAGGTATGGAAACATTGTTCTCTCCAATAAATGTGACAGACAGTCTGTCTTTGCCTGACGCGTTTAGTTTTATACTTCTTCAGAGGCTGGCGGAAGTTGGTTCGTGCTTGACACCTTTACCCAATTAAAAGATTGCCCGCCCTTAATTGGCTGCTCGAATGAGACAGGACTTTCTGGGTAATGTAGTGCCAAAAATATCTCTCCTCTAATGGATTGCACAATTACTGTCCAAAGTTCAAACAGCTCTGGATGAGCCTCGGTGAGAGCGTAGTTTCCTCAATCCTTCACGGCTTCCCCACATTAAGGCTCGGTGATTTCCCTACCTTGTGGCCCCCACCAGGGGTGGTGCAGTCTCTGTAGCAGGGTGGCTACATACACATGAAAGCTCCAGGTTACCCATCCGGGTGAGACGCACTCGGAAAGCAGTGGTTTAGCATCACGCTTTATTTCAGGTATGGAAACATTGTTCTCTCCAATAAATGTGACAACCAGTCCGTCTTTGCCTGACGCGTTTCGTTTTATACTTCTTAAGAGGCTGGCGGAAGTTGGTTCGTGCTTGACACGTTTACCCAATTAAAAGATTGCCCGCCCTTAATTGGCTGCTCGAATGAGACAGGGCTTTCTGGGTAATGTAGTGCCAAAATATCTCTCCTCTAAAGGATTGCACAATTACTGTCCAAAATTCAAACAGCTCTGGATGAGCCTCGGTGAGAGCGTAGTTTCTTCAATCCTTCACGGCTTCCCCACATTAAGGCTCGGTGATTTCCCTACCTCGTGGCCCACACCAGGGGTGGTGCAGTCTCTGTAGCAGGGTGGCTACATACACATGAAAGCTCCAGGTTACCCATCCGGGTGAGTCGCACTCGGGAAGCAGTGGTTTAGCATCACGCTTTATTTCAGGTATGGAAACATTGTTCTCTCCAAGAAATGTGACAGCCAGTCCGTCTTTGCCTGACGCGTTTCGTTTTATACTTCTTCAGAGGCTGGCGGAAGTTGGTTCGTGCTTGACACGTTTACCCAATTAAAAGATTGCCCGCCCTTAATTGGCTGCTCGAATGAGACAGGGCTTTCTGGGTAATGTAGTGCCAAAATATCTCTCCTCTAATGGATTGCACAATTACTTTCCAAAATTCAAACAGCTCTGGATGAGCCTCGGTGAGAGCGTAGTTTCCTCAATCCTTCACGACTTCCCCACATTAAGGCTCGGTGATTTCCCTACCTCGTGGCCCCCAGCAGGGGTGGTGCAGTCTCTGTAGCAGGGTGGCTACATACACATGAAAGCTCCAGGTTACCCATCCGGGTGAGACACACTCGGGAAGCAGTGGTTTAGCATCACGCTTTATTTCAGGTATGGAAACATTGTTCTCTCCAATAAATGTGACAGCCAGTCCGTCTTTGCCGTACGCGTTTCGTTTTATACTTCTTCAGAGGCTGGCGGAAGTTGGTTTGTGCTTGACACGTTTACCCAATTAAAAGATTGCCCGCCCTTAATTGGCTGCTCGAATGAGACAGGGCTTTCTGGGTAATGTAATGCCAAAATATCTCTCCTCTAATGGATTGCACAATTACTGTCCAAAATTCAAACAGCTCTGGATGAGCCTCGGTGAGGGCGTAGTTTCCTCAATCCTTCACGGCTTCCCCACATTAAGGCTCAGTTATTTCCCTACCTCGTGGCCCCCACCAGGGGTGGTGCAGTCTCTGTAGCAGGGTGGCTATATACACATGAAAGCTCCAGGTTACCCATCCGGGTGAGAAGCGCTCGGGAAGCAGTGGTTTAGCATCACGCTTTATTTCAGGTATGGAAACATTGTTCTCTCCAATAAATGTGACAGCCAGTCCGTCTTTGCCTGACGCGTTTCGTTTTATACTTCTTCAGAGGCTGGCGGAAGTTGGTTCGTGCTTGACACGTTTACCCAATTAAAATATTGCCCGCCCTTAATTGGCTGCTCGAGACAGGGCTTTCTGGGTAATGTAGTGCCAAAATATCTCTCCTCTAATGGATTGCACAATTACTGTCCAAAATTCAAACAGCTCTGGATGAGCCTCGGTGAGAGCGTAGTTTCCTCAATCCTTCACGGCTTTCCCACATTAAGGGCCATATGTACGTAGCCTAATACCGGTCGGTAACGGCCGATTTTCGGTAATTATACTGTTACCGACCGGTATTTAGGCTTTTGAAATGTAGGGGGCTCATTTCTGTATTCGGTAATTTACCGAATCGGTAATATTACCGATTCGGTAAATACCGAATACAGAAATGAGATGTAGGGGGAGTGTGTGGTGGGTGTGGGGAGTCGTTATTTACCACCAACTGAAAGTTGGTGGTAAATGACGAATGACTCAGTTAATGCATATTTTAGCCCTTAGATGTGTGCAATGTGGCAGACACACATGCCCTCAGGGCATGTATGTGTGCCACATGTGCACACATGCAGAAATCAGGGGTGCAACAGGGTGTCAATGTGACACCCTGTCACCCTTGATTAAGCTCCCCCCATTACCGATTCGGTATTTACCGATTCGGTAAAGTAACTGGCTTCCCATTGATTCCTATGGGCCTCCTGGCCCATAGGAATCAATGAGATACAGGTTGCAATTACCGAATCGGTAAATACCGACTCTAAAATACCGACACTTACCGATTCGGTATTTTTTTACCTACATTACATTTACCGATTCATAAATACCGAATCGGTAACATTCGGTATTTATGAAGTGGTAAATCTAATTCACCTACATAAGGCCCTAAGGCTCGGTGATTTCCCTACCTCGTGGCCCCCACCAGGGGTGGTGCAGTCTCTGTAGCAGGGTGGCTAGATACACATGAAAGCTCCAGGTTACCCATCCGGGTGAGACGCACTCGGGAAGCAGTGGTTTAGCATCACGCTTTATTTCAGGTATGGCAACATTGTTCTCTCCAATAAATGTGACAGCCAGACCGTCTTCGCCTGACGCGTTTCGATTTATACTTCTTCAGAGGCTGGCGGAAGTTGGTTCGTGCTTGACACGTTTACCCAATTAAAAGATTGCCCGCCCTTAATTGGCTGCTCGAATGAGACAGGGCTTTCTGGGTAATGTAATGCCAAAATATCTCTCCTCCAATGGATTGCACAATTACTGTCCAAAATTCAAACAGCTCTGGATGAGCCTCGGTGAGAGCGTAGTTTCCTCAATCCTTCACGGCTTCCCCACATTAAGGCTCAGTTATTTCCCTACCTCGTGGCCCCCACCAGGGGTGGTGCAGTCTCTGTAGCAGGGTGGCTACATACACATGAAAGCTCCAGGTTACCCATCCGGGTGAGAAGCGCTCGGGAAGCAGTGGTTTAGCATCACGCTTTATTTCAGGTATGGAAACATTGTTCTCTCCAATAAATGTGACAGCCAGTCCGTCTTTGCCTGACGCGTTTCGTTTTATACTTCTTCAGAGGCTGGCGGAAGTTGGTTCGTGCTTGACACGTTTACCCAATTAAAAGATTGCCCGCCCTTAATTGGCTGCTCGAATGAGACAGTCCTTTCTGGGTAATGTAGTGCCAAAATATCTCTCCTCTAATGGATTGCACAATTACTGTCCAAAATTCAAACAGCTCTGGATGAGCCTCGGTGAGAGCGTAGTTTCCTCAATCCTTCACGGCTTCCCCACATTAAGGCTCGGTGATTACCCTACCTCGTGGCCCCCACCAGGGGTGGTGCAGTCTCCGTAGCAGTGTTGCTACATACACATGAAAGCTCCAGGTTACCCATCTGGGTGAGACGCACTCGGGAAGCAGTGGTTTAGCATCACGCTGTATTTCAGGTATGGAAACATTGTTCTCTCCAATAAATGTGACAGCCAGACCGTCTTTGCCTGACGCGTTTCGATTTATACTTCTTCAGAGGCTGACGGAAGTTGGTTCGTGCTTGACACGTTTACCCAATTAAAAGATTGCCCGCCCTTAATTGGCTGCTCGAATGAGACAGGGCTTTCTGGGTAATGTAATGCCAAAATATCTCTCCTCTAATGGATTGCACAATTACTGTCCAAAATTCAAACAGCTCTGGATGAGCCTCGGTGAGAGCGTAGTTTCCTCAATCCTTCACGGCTTCCCCACATTAAGGCTCAGTTATTTCCCTACCTCGTGGCCCCCACCAGGGGTGGTGCAGTCTCTGTAGCAGGGTGGCTACATACACATGAAAGCTCCAGGTTACCCATCCGGGTGAGAAGCGCTCGGGAAGCAGTGGTTTAGCATCACGCTTTATTTCAGGTATGGAAACATTGTTCTCTCCAATAAATGTGACAGCCAGTCCGTCTTTGCCTGACGCGTTTCGTTTTATACTTCTTCAGAGGCTGGCGGAAGTTGGTTCGTGCTTGACACGTTTACCCAATTAAAAGATTGCCCGCCCTAATTGGCTGCTCGAATGAGACAGGGCTTTCTGGGTAATGTAGTGCCAAAATATCTCTCCTCTAATGGATTGCACAATTACTGTCCAAAATTCAAACAGCTCTGGATGAGCCTCGGTGAGAGCGTAGTTTCCTCAATCCTTCACGGCTTCCCCACATTAAGGCTCGGTGATTTCCCTAATTCGTGGCCCCCAGCAGGGGTGGTGCAGTCTCTGTAGCAGGGTGGCTACATACACATGAAAGCTCCAGGTTACCCATCCGGGTGAGACGCACTCGGGAAGCAGTGGTTTAGCATCACGCTTTATTTCAGGTATGGAAACATTGTCCTCTCCAATAAATGTGACAGCCAGTCCGTCTTTACCTGACGCGTTTCGTTTTATACTTCTTCAGAGGCTGGCGGAGTTGGTTCGTGCTTGACACGGATACCCAATTAAAAGATTGCCCACCCTTAATTGGCTGCTCGAATGAGACAGGGCTTTCTGGGTAATGTAGTGCCAAAATATCTCTCCTCTAATGGATTGCACAATTACTGTCCAAAATTCAAACAGCTCTGGATGAGCCTCGGTGAGAGCGTAGTTTCCTCAATCCTTCACGGCTTCCCCACATTAAGGCTCAGTTATTTCCCTACCTCGTGGCCCCCACCAGGGGTGGTGCAGTCTCTGTAGCAGGGTGGCTACATACACATGAAAGCTCCAGGTTACCCATCCGGGTGAGAAGCGCTCGGGAAGCAGTGGTTTAGCATCACGCTTTATTTCAGGTATGGAAACATTGTTCTCTCCAATAAATGTGACAGCCAGTCCGTCTTTGCCTGACGCGTTTCGTTTTATACTTCTTCAGAGGCTGGCGGAAGTTGGTTCGTGCTTGACACGTTTACCCAATTAAAAGATTGCCGGCCCTTAATTGGCTGCTCGAATGAGACAGGGCTTTCTGGGTAATGTAGTGCCAAAATATCTCTCCTCTAATGGATTGCACAATTACTGTCCAAAATTCAAACAGCTCTGGATGAGCCTCGGTGAGAGCGTAGTTTCCTCAATCCTTCACGGCTTCCCCACATTAAGGCTCGGTGATTTCCCTAATTCGTGGCCCCCAGCAGGGGTGGTGCAGTCTCTGTAGCAGGGTGGCTACATACACATGAAAGCTCCAGGTTACCCATCCGGGTGAGACGCACTCGGGAAGCAGTGGTTTAGCATCACGCTTTATTTCAGGTATGGAAACATTGTACTCTCCAATAAATGTGACAGCCAGTCCGTCTTTACCTGACGCGTTTCGTTTTATACTTCTTCAGAGGCTGGCGGAAGTTGGTTCGTGCTTGACACGGATACCCAATTAAAAGATTGCCCGCCCTTAATTGGCTGCTCGAATGAGACAGGGCTTTCTGGGTAATGTAGTGCCAAAATATCTCTCTTCTAATGGATTGCACAATTACTGTCCAAAATTCAAACAGCTCTGGATGAGCCTCGGTGAGAGCGTAGATAACTCAATCCTTCACGGCTTCCCCACATTAAGGCTCGGAGATTTCCCTACCTCGTGGCCCCCACCAGGGGTGGTGCAGTCTCTGTAGCAGGGTGGCTACATACACATGAAAGCTCCAGGTTACCCATCCGGGTGAGACGCACTCGGGAAGCAGTGGTTTAGCATCACGCTTTATTTCAGGTATGGAAACATTGTTCTCTCCAATAAATGTGACAGCCAGTCCGTCTTTGCCTGACGCGTTTCGTTTTATACTTCTTCAGAGGCTGGCGGAAGTTGGTTCGTGCTTGACACGTTTACCCAATTAAAAGATTGCCGGCCCTTAGTTGGCTGCTCGAATGAGACAGGGCTTTCTGGGTAATGTAGTGCCAAAATATCTCTCCTCTAATGGATTGCACAATTACTGTCCAAAATTCAAACAGCTCTGGATGAGCCTCGGTGAGAGCGTAGTTTCCTCAATCTTTCACGGCTTCCCCACATTAAGGCTCAGTGATTTCCCTACCTCGTGGCCCCCACCAGGGGTGGTGCAGTCTCTGTAGCAGGGTGGCTACATACACATGAAAGCTCCAGGTTACCCATCCGGGTGAGACGCACTCGGGAAGCAGTGGTTTAGCATCACGCTTTATTTCAGGTATGGAAACATTGTTATCTCCAATAAATGTGACCGCCAGTCCGCCTTCGCCTGACGCGTTTCGAATATACTTCTTCAGAGGCTGGCAGAAGTTGGTTCGTGCTTGACACGTTTACCCAATTAAAAGATTGCTCGCCCTTAATTGGCTGCTCGAATGAGACAGGGATTTCTGGGTAATGTAGTGCCAAAATATCTCTCCTCTAATGGATTGCACAATTACTGTCCAAAGTTCAAAGAGCTCTGGAAGAGCCTCTGTGAGAGCGTAGTTTCCTCAATCCTTCACGGCTTCCCCACATTAAGGCTCAGTGATTTCCCGACCTCGTGGCCCCAACCAGGGGTGGTGCAGTCTCTGTAGCAGGGTGGCTACATACACATGAAAGCTCCAGGCTACCCATCCGGGTGAGACGCACTCGGGAAGCAGTGGTTTAGCATCACGCTTTATTTCGGGTATGGAAACATTGTTATCTCCAATAAATGTGACCGCCAGTCCGCCTTCGCCTGACGCGTTTCGAATATACTTCTTCAGAGGCTGGCAGAAGTGGGTTCATGCTTGACACGTTTACCCAATCAAAAGATTGCTCGCCCTTAATTGGCTGCTCGAATGAGACAGGGATTTCTGGGTAATGTAGTGCCAAAATATCTCTCCTCTAATGGATTGCACAATTACTGTCCAAAGTTCAAAGAGCTCTGGAAGAGCCTCGGTGAGAGCGTAGTTTCCTCAATCCTTCACGGCTTCCCCACATTAAGGCTCAGTGATTTCCCGACCTCGTGGCCCCAACCAGGGGTGGTGCAGTCTCTGTAGCAGGGTGGCTACATACACATGAAAGCTCCAGGCTATCCATCCGGGTGAGACGCACTCGGGAAGCAGTGGTTTAGCATCACGCTTTATTTCAGGTATGGAAACATTGTTCTCTCCAATAAATGTGACAGCCAGTCTGTCTTTGCCTGACGCGTTTAGTTTTATAC